>NC_134357.1:194832103-194997103 GCF_048569485.1 Anomaloglossus baeobatrachus | reverse complement strand
GGCTGAGAAAGCATTCTACGGACAAGGAAAGGGAAGAAAGTGTTTCAGGGAGAGCAGAGAAAATATACTACAGACAAGGAGAGGGAAGAAAGTGTTTCAGGGAGGGCAGAGAAAATATACTACAGACAAGGAGAGGGAAGAAAGTGTTTCAGGGAGGGCATAGAAAATATACCGCAGACAAGGAGAGGGAAGAAAGTGTTTCAGGGAGGTCAGAGAAAACATACTATGGACAAAGAGAGGGAAGAAAGTGTTTCAGGGAGGGCTGAGAAAGCATACTAGAGACAAGGAGAAAGAAGAAAGTGTTTCAGGGAGGGCAGAGGAAAATATACTACAGACAAGGAGAGGGTGAAAGTGTTTCAGGGAGGGCAGAGAAAACATAATATGGACAAGGAGAGGGAAGAAAGTGTTTCAGGGAGGGCTGAGAAAGCATACTACAGACAAGGAGAGGGAAGAAAGTGTTTCAGAGAGGGCAGAGAAAACATACTATATTATAATATAATTATTATTTATTTATAATTATAATTTAATTTAATTATGCACCGAGGGGAGGAGCCGGACATCAGCTGTGAGCCGCTGGACACACCTCTTAAATCGGAGCAGTTCACGGAATGAGGCTGCATTGCTCTATCCTCTCTTCTATCTCTCTTTCTCTCTCTCTCTCTCTCTCTTTCTCTCTCTCTCTTTCTCTCCTCTCTCTCCTCTCTCTCTCTCTTTCCTCTCTCTCTCCTGTCTCTTCTCTCTCTCTCCTCACTCTCCTCTCTCTCCTCTCTCCTCTCTCTCTCCTCTCTCTCTTTTCTCTCTTCTCTCTCAGACCTAGTGATGATCAGCTGATGTGGTCACCTGACGGAATCAGCTGACACTAAGTCGAGCGGTGAGGCTGGCTTTTTACCGCCCGGTCGGCTAAACTATCAGCTGCTGCTGTCGGACAAGAGTCTGCACTGAAGTGTGTAGTTTGTTTTGATTTTTTTTGCACTGATGCATCAGCTGATTGTATAAAAGCTGTTTAAACAATCAGCTGCTGTGTCATGTGATTTATGCCCTTGAACCTGACACATCATCTGATCGCTTTGCCTTCCAGCAAACCGATCAGATGATATTGGAACCGGATTGGATGGAGCGGGACCCTTGACCAAGGATTACTGAGGAGGGGGGTTCTTTATTTCAATAAAGATAGAGTCACTAATTGTGTTGTGTTTTATTTCTAATAAAAATATTTTTCTGTGTGTTGTGTTTTTTTTTATCTGTACTAGAAATTCATGGTGGCCATGTCTAATATTGGCATGACACCATGAAATTCGGGCTTAGGGCCAGTTGATAATATACACCTAGCCTTAACCCCATTCTTACCCAGTGAGCCATCCGTCACCAGGGCAGCTGGAATAGTTGGATTTCTATGAAAGCGCCATTTTCTGGGGCTGCTGCAGACTGCAATTCGCAGCAAAGGTGCCCAGAAAGCTTGGGCACCCCGAGGCGTGGATTCCAATCCCCAGCTGCCTAGTTGTACCTGGCTAGACACAAAAATTGGGTGAAGCCCACGTCATTTTTTTTTAATTATTTCATGAAATTCATGAAATAATTAAAAAAAAAAGGGGCTTCCCTATATTTTTGGTTCCCAGCCAGGTACAAATAGGCAGCTGGGGGTTGGGGGCAACCCGTAGCTGCCTGCTGTACCCGGCTAGCAATTTTTATACCCTTAAACCACAGAGTTATTTCACACAAAATAGTTAATAAATTACATTTCCCACATGTCTAATTTACTCAGCCCAATTTTTTAAACAACATTTTTTGGGGTTAGGAAGTTGAAAGGGTTAAAAGTTCATCACCAAATTCCCATTTTTTCAACAAAATTTACAAAACCATTTTTTTAGGGACCACATCACATTTGAAGTGACTTTGAGAGGCATAGGTGACAGAAAATACCCAAAAGTGACACCATTCTAAAAACTGCACCCCTCAATGTGCTCAAAACCACATCCAAGAAGTTTATTAAACCTTCAGGCGCTTCACAGGAACTAAAGCGATGTGGAATGAAAAAAACAAAAATTATTATTTTACCTAAAAATGTTGCTCTAGCCACAATTTATTCACTTTTAGAAGAAATAACTCAACAAAATGTAATGCGTGCTGTAAGCAGTGACGTCACCGCTGACAGGCGCGTTGCTATAGCAACGGTGATCTTCGTTATTGACCGGCTGTGGCAGCTGGTGAATAACGGAACGGGGAAGCAGAACGGGGAGCCGTTCATGTGCCAGAGCATATCGCCGGTACACGGGGATGCACAAAGGAGCACCGCGTACCGGAGAGATGTACTGACAGGACCTACCAATGATGTCTAGCCATGTGATCTGTCTGTAGCCAATGAGATAATAGACACGTGACTGGTCACATGGCTATTTTGACGTCACGATAGGTCCTATGCTGGTGCTGGTTACCGGGAGGACACAGCAATTATCGGAAGGAAAAGCGGCGGGAGACAGAGTGCAGGATGCATCGCGAGAACAGGTAAGTGTAGTGGCAATGTTTATTAACTATATGGGTACATTTATAATGTGTTTTTATGTGTTTGTGTTTGCCTCCCATTGGTTTCAATGGGGTTCGAGAGGTTCGTCGAACGGCTCGCCGAACCGAACTCGAACGCGGCCTCCGTTCGACGAACCGAACTGAACTCGAGCCCCTAGAGGGTGACTCATCTCTAATTGTGAGCCATGCCAATTAAGAAACCCGATATAATATAAAGAACCCCGGCACACAAAGATGAAACTTGGAATAATATTTGAATAATATTCAGTTTTTTATTTGTTGACGTTTCGGCAAAAAATTGCCTTTTTCAAAACTAAATAAAGAAATAAACATATACACAATTATTAATACCATAAATACATAAGATATTATCAATCATATCCATATAGATCATGGTAACAACATATATACCTAATTAAGTCCTGGAAATAATGTTGTCTTGTGAGGAATATCGTTGGACTTGACAAGGATATTTATCTGAAGTAAAGGCCCATATATTAGATACACACAAAAGGAAGAAAAAACTTTGACCATGAATATAGAGGAATTCTCCATATGTATACCAAGATCTCCCCATAAAGAAAATGGTATCTAATAACATGATATGGCATAATATATCTATGGGGCAAAGGTAGAATATTATACATAACTAGAAATAGCATAGGAATACATCTGTATGTATCAATAAACTGATTAAATTACCTTAAATGGCATAAAAATAGAAGATCCTAGTGAGGAAATAGGAAGCAAGTGCCACGAATAAGGTAAACTGGAAAGTAAAAACATAGCGGTCAAAAGTAGATAACAAGGAGACAAAACCCATAGGGAGACAAAGCGCCAAACCATTACCTGTACCATGGGAGATCAGTGGTGGAGTGGAAAGAAACAGAGCCGCAGTGAGGTTTAAGTACCTAGTGAGGGCGGGCCAACTTAATTGAATAATTCGAGGAGGAACGCATGGTGACACGCAAGCTTGCGCATGCGCGATAAATGCGGAAGTACGCGCATGCGCAATAGCAAAAGAAACCAATAAGGTGGAACGCATGATGAGACGCAAGCAACATGGAAGTGCGCGCATGCGTGGTAATAGGAAAAGGAGCGGTGAGACGAGGTGACCCGGATAGAAGCTCCATGGAAGCCGAAACAACCTCATCGTGTCTAAAAGGAAGAAAAAAGAAGGAATATGAGATAATGTAAAAATATAACTACTTATATGAGATTAGAGACTGAAGAAATGTAGTAACATTAGCAAAAATTACACAAAACCGTGTAGATACCTATATATACAATATAATATTACAAAAAAATACCCATATTCAAACAAAACCAAACGTAGGACGGACCCCATATCTCCTGCTCAATAATAATCATACTCCCTATTGAGACCATTAGGAGAAAGAGTATTAAGCGTATGAATCCAGTAGGATTCCCTGTTTTTTAGTTTCCGAACTCTGTCACCTCCTCGTCTCAATGGAGGAACATGCTCCAAAACTTGAAAACGAAGTTGGGACACTGTGTGTCCACATTGTTTAAAGTGATGAGGAATTGGTAACATAGTCATCTCACACCTGATGGTGGATTTATGTTTCCCTATGCGGTCTCGGACATGCTGGGTGGTCTCCCCAACATATCCGAGACCGCACGGACACTTTATTAAATAGATAACAAATGATGTGTCACAAGTGAAAAATTCTTTTATTTGAAAAACCTTCCCGGTTCGGGGATGCGTAAATTGACTACCCTTAGTCATATTTGAGCAATGGGGACAATGAAGACACGGATAATTACCCTTCTTGGGTGTCGAAAGAAAAGTCTGTCGAGACCGAAGAATCGATGATCCAATGTCCGCTTTGACCAAAAGGTCACGGAGATTAGGGGAACGTTTATAACTGAATAAAGGAGGGGTGGAAAATTCAATAATTTTCGGATATGATCTCTGCAACACCTGCCAATGTCTAAGGATGATATTCTTAATGACTGGATGATATGGATGAAACGTATTTACAAAAGAAATTAGAGGACCCACTCTCCTAGGTTTGCGAGGTGGATGTAAGCTCTCCTGAAAAGCAGACTTAACAATGGATGCGGGATAACCGCGCTGGAGAAATTTTTGTGACATCTCTTCATGCCTCCGTGAACGCTGATTCAACATTGTGACATTACGTGATACTCTTTTATGTTGTGAAATTGGCAAAGAATTTTTTAAATGTCGTGGATGGTTACTAGTATAATGTAAAAGACTATTACGATCTGTGGGTTTCACATATATGTCAGAAAGAATACCGCCTCCTTGGTCCAGATAAATAAGAGTATCAAGAAAATTGATACAAGATGCATCAACATGTTGAGTAAAAGAAAGGCCGGTGACCCTCGTATTTAAGTACTGAAAAAATTCGTCAAAAAGCGACTGAGACCCCGTGAAAACAATGAAGATGTCATCAATGTATTGTTTATAAAACGCTACATGATTGCGGAACAGCTGATGGGTATACACAAACATAGACTCGAAATGAGTCATATATATGTTTGCGTACGGTGGGGCAACATTAGAGCCCATCGCTGTGCCTTTGATCTGAAAATAAAATTGATCCTGAAAAAGGAAATAGTTTTTATAAAGAACAATGGACAAAAGGTCAAGGCAGAATTCTTTCTGAACTAAAGAGAAGTCACTGTACTGATTCAAAAACCAAGTAACCGCTGAGACACCAAGGGAATGGTCAATACTCGTATAAAGGGAGTTAACATCCAAAGTGATAAGGAGCGAGCCAGGTGGGAACGGACTGAGAGTCTGTAGCTGATGTAAAAGATCCCCCGTATCACGTAAGTACGAAGGAGTTTTGGAAACCAAGGGTGATAAGATACGATCCAGCGTTATTGCTAGAGGAGATAACAGAGAGTCAACAGCAGCCACTATAGGCCGTCCAGGTGGATGCCACAAATCTTTATGTATTTTTGGCAAAGTATACAAAACTGGAGTGACAGGATTGACTTTATTCAAATAAGTCGCCAATTTGGAATCAATAATTCCTAAATTGGAATAACGTTGGATCATATCCAAAATATTTTTCTTAATGTTTCCAGATGGATCATGTGATAATGGTAAATACGTGGATTTATCAGCTAATTGGGTTTTAATCTCGGAAATATAATAGCTCCTGTCCATCACCACCAAAGACCCGCCCTTATCAGCTGGTTTTATTATAATTGCGGAATTATTCTGAAGAGACCGCAATGCTTGAGTTTCACCAGGAGTAAGATTTTTCTTAATCCGCAACTCCCCATTCTTAACAGTATGAACAAATTGGTCAACATCTGATTTAACAAGAGAAATGAAGGTCTCAGCGGGATGGTAGGTTCTCGGAGGCATGAAACTACTGGACATTGTTAAGTTAAGTTTGCTGAAGGAAAATTGAGTAACAGGCTGAGAATCTGGCAACACAGGGTTCTGATCTAGAGATCCTTGATTGAAGTGAACCTTGAGTCTTACCGATCTATAAAATTTGTTTAATTCTTGTTCAAGCAAAAAAGAATCGAAATGAGGAGTCGGGCAAAAGGTTAAACCTTTTTGTAAAACTTGAGACTCTAGGGGGGACAGGGTGTAGGAGGAGATATTAAAAATGAGGTCCGTCCTACCTGTGATCTCGTTGTCATGCGATCCCCCAACAGTTGATCTCCTCTGCCCCCTCCTCGTCTTCTTTGTGAAATAGCGCGGCGTGGTCCTAAAAAAGGTGCCTGATGCGATTCCATATCACTGCCAGAACTTGCGGAAGAGGAAAAACCAGTCCTGGGCTGGAAACGTCTGCGCTGAGGAGGCTCACCGCACCGCCACCTGTATACTTGACCACGTTTATAATCCTCCTCATCACGTATAAACTTATTCCGCTTTCGTTCTTGGAGAATTTTCTTATAATCCGAAATGGTTGAATCCATTTTGGACTTCATATTTGATAGATCAGTAGGAGAAAATGTGTTTGATAGCTGTCCTTCAATAGATAATATTTGACTTGAAATAGTAGCTAATTCTTTATGTAGATAATTGATCGTAAGAGTCATTAAATCGTATGAACATTTATTCAAGATATGTTCGAATGTCGTACAAAAATCCTGGTTGTCAGAAAACAATGTGGGTCGCAATGATACACGCAAACCCCGTGGTATCCTCCTAACCTTATAATATTCAGCAAGTGTAATAAGGTGGAGCTCCAAGGCTACCTGGCGTCTCAGCTCACGTTCATATTCCTTAGTCCGGGATTCTTCACTTGGAGTAAACAAAAATTGACCAGAAGTAGTAACTCTTGAATGAATAGCAGATAATTCTTCTTCATTATAAGAAAAAATATTGGAAGCCATAGTAGATATGGTATGTCAGGAGCTCAGACCAAAATATAATAGCAAACACTGAATGAAAGTCCGGCTCACTGAAAAAGGTGCTCTGGGGAAATTGCATGTAACATAATATAAAGAACCCCGGCACACAAAGATGAAACTTGGAATAATATTTGAATAATATTTTTATTCAGTTTTTTATTTGTTGACGTTTCGGCAAAAAATTGCCTTTTTCAAAACTAAATAAAGAAATAAACATATACACAATTATTAATACCATAAATACATAAGATATTCTCAATCATATCCATATAGATCATGGTAACAACATATATACCTAATTAAGTCCTGGAAATAATGTTGTCTTGTGAGGAATATCGTTGGACTTGACAAGGATATTTATCTGAAGTAAAGGCCCATATATTAGATACACACAAAAGGAAGAAAAAAGAGATGTCACAAAAATTTCTCCAGCGCGGTTATCCCGCATCCATTGTTAAGTCTGCTTTTCAGGAGAGCTTACATCCACCTCGCAAACCTAGGAGAGTGGGTCCTCTAATTTCTTTTGTAAATACGTTTCACCCATATCATCCAGTCATTAAGAATATCATCCTTAGACATTGGCAGGTGTTGCAGAGATCATATCCGAAAATTATTGAATTTTCCACTCCTCCTTCATTCAGTTATAAACGTTCCCCTAATCTCCATGACCTTTTGGTCAAAGCTGACATTGGATCATCGATTCTTCGGTCTCGACAGACTTTTCTTTCGACACCCAAGAAGGGTAATTATCCGTGTCTTCATTGTCCCCATTGCTCAAATATGACTAAGGGTAGTCAATTTACGCATCCCCGGACCGGGAAGGTTTTTCAAATAAAAGAATTTTTCACTTGTGACACATCATTTGTTATCTATTTAATAAAGTGTCCGTGCGGTCTCGGATATGTTGGGGAGACCACCCAGCATGTCCGAGACCGCATAGGGAAACATAAATCCACCATCAGGTGTGAGATGACTATGTTACCAATTCCTCATCACTTTAAACAATGTGGACACACAGTGTCCCAACTTCGTTTTCAAGTTTTGGAGCATGTTCCTCCATTGAGACGAGGAGGTGACAGAGTTCGGAAACTAAAAAACAGGGAATCCTACTGGATTCATACGCTTAATACTCTTTCCCCTAATGGTCTCAATAGGGAGTATGATTATTATTGAGCAGGAGATATGGGGTCCGTCCTACGTTTGGTTTTGTTTGAATATGGGTATTTTTTTGTAATATTATATTGTATATATAGGTATCTACACGGTTTTGTGTAATTTTTGCTAATGTTACTACATTTCTTCAGTCTCTAATCTCATATAAGTAGTTATATTTTTACATTATCTCATATTCCTTCTTTTTTCTTCCTTTTAGACACGATGAGGTTGTTTCGGCTTCCATGGAGCTTCTATCCGGGTCACCTCGTCTCACCGCTCCTTTTCCTATTACCACGCATGCGCGCACTTCCGTGTTGCTTGCGTCTCATCATGCGTTCCACCTTATTGGTTTCTTTTGCTATTGCGCATGCGCGTACTTCCGCATTTATCGCGCATGCGCAAGCTTGCGTGTCACCATGCGTTCCTCCTCGAATTATTCAATTAAGTTGGCCCGCCCTCACTAGGTACTTAAACCTCACTGCGGCTCTGTTTCTTTCCACTCCACCACTGATCTCCCATGGTACAGGTAATGGTTTGGCGCTTTGTCTCCCTATGGGATTTGTCTCCTTGTTATCTACTTTTGACCGCTATGTTTTTACTTTCCAGTTTACCTTATTCGTGGCACTTGCTTCCTATTTCCTCACTAGGATCTTCTATTTTTATGCCATTTAAGGTAATTTAATCAGTTTATTGATACATACAGATGTATTCCTATGCTATTTCTAGTTATGTATAATATTCTACCTTTGCCCCATAGATATATTATGCCATATCATGTTATTAGATACCATTTTCTTTATGGGGAGATCTTGGTATACATATGGAGAATTCCTCTATATTCATGGTCAAAGTTTTTTCTTCCTTTTGTGTGTATCTAATATATGGGCCTTTACTTCAGATAAATATCCTTGTCAAGTCCAACGATATTCCTCACAAGACAACATTATTTCCAGGACTTAATTAGGTATATATGTTGTTACCATGATCTATATGGATATGATTGATAATATCTTATGTATTTATGGTATTAATAATTGTGTATATGTTTATTTCTTTATTTAGTTTTGAAAAAGGCAATTTTTTGCCGAAACGTCAACAAATAAAAAACTGAATAAAAATATTATTCAAATATTATTCCAAGTTTCATCTTTGTGTGCCGGGGTTCTTTATATTATGTTACATGCAATTTCCCCAGAGCACCTTTTTCAGTGAGCCGGACTTTCATTCAGTGTTTGCAAATAAGAAACCCGAACTGTAAAGTTATGGGTTCGTGCCAAACACCGGATGTTCAGACCTTGGACCCGAACATAAACTTCTACCTGTGCATCCGATTCCTGTTCAGGTTTGTCATCTGAATATAGCTTGGTGAAAGGCTGCAGAGCTGCCCATCAGCAAGCTTTTCCAGCGTGAGTACTTCCAGCCCCATCTGAGCCATGTCAAGTATTGACATGGCTGTGATTGGCCGGCACAATACTGTAAAAAAAAAATTATGCAGGCTCCCACCCTACGTTTAATGACCAGCGTGGGTAAAGCAGCAGCTACAGGCTGCACCCCCCAGCGGTCTGCTTTAATGTGTCTGGTTATAAAAAATTCGACATAGTTTTTTAAAATTATTTAAATAAATAATTTAAAAACATTGCGTGAGATTCCCCCCATTTTTTATATCCAGCCACGGTAAAGCTGACAGATGAAAGGCTGGTATTATCAGGGTGGGAAGAGCCATGGTTATTGGGCCCTCTCAGCCTAAAAATACTAGCTTGCAGCCACCCCAGAAGTTGTGCGTACATAAAGATGTGGTAATTCTGATACTTTACCCAGCTCATCCCGATTGACACCGATTAGCCTGGTGTGGTGGCAATTGGGGTATTATATGCGGTTGATGACAGCTGTGATTTGTCAATAATCTCTGAGGGGAGAATAGAGCTAAAGTCTGCAGTGGCCCGAACCCATATCATGGGCACGGGCAGCTGCGTTCTCCCATGGACAACACTCTTATCTACACAGGAGGGCTGGCACTGTGTACTACACGTTGTGTCGCCAGATCATGGGCACATAGCCTAAAAGTGAGAAATTTGACGCTACAGCAAAATTTTTGTGAAGTGGATTCAAAATACTCACTATACCCTTGAGTAAAACCCTTGATGGGTCTAGTTTCCAAAATTGGGTTATTTGTAGGGGTTTCTGCTGTATAAGTACCCTAGGGGCCCTGCAGATGCAACATGGTGCCTGCAATTTAATTCAACTTTTAAAAAATTCAAATGGTGCTCCTTCTGTTCTGAACCCTACCGTTTGTTCAAACAGAGGTTTGGCTATATGTGTGGTATCCCTGTGCTTATAAGAAATTGGATAACAAACTTTGGGGTCCACTTTTTTGTTTTCCTCTTGAAAAAGGGAGAGATTTGGTGCTAAAGAAACATTTTTTTGAAGGAAAGAACATTTTCAATATAACAACCTAAGGTTATCAGAATCTGGGAAGTACTTGTGGGTTTAAAATGCTCACTATACCCCTGGATAAAATCCTTGAGGGGTCTAATTTCCAGAATGGGGTCACTTGTGGGGGAGCTCTATTGTTTAGGCACCTCAGGTACTTTACAAATGCCACATGGCGTCCGCTAATGATTCTAGCCAAATTTGCAGTCAAAAAGCACTCTTTCCCTTCTGAACCCTGCCATGCGCCCAAACAGTTGATTCCCACCACATATGAGGTATTGCCGAACTCAGGAGAAATTGCACAATACATTTTTTGGTGCATTTGTTCCTGTTATGCTTGTGAATAAATGGTAACTATTTGAAGTAACACTTTTTTGGTAAAAAAAATTTTTTTATTTTCACAGCTCAACGTTATAAAATTCTGGGAAGCCCCGGGGGGGTTTAAAGTTCTCACAAAACATTTAGATAAATTCCTTGAGACATCTACTTTCCAAAACGAGGTCACTTGTGGGGGAGCTCTACAGTATAGGCACCTCAGAGGCACTCCAAACACGACATGGCGTCCGCAAATGATTCCAGCCAGTTTTACAGTCAAATGGCACTCCTTCCCTTTCGAGCCTTGCCATGCATGAAAACAATTGATTTCAGCAACATATGAGGTATGTGCATACTTAGGAGAAATTGCACAATAAATTTAAATGGTGCATTTTTTTATGTTTGAGGAAAAAAAAAAGCTATCTAGTTAAAGTAATAATTTTGTTGTAAAAATGTATTTTTTTATTTTCACGGCTCAACGTTCTAAAATTCTGCAAAGCACTCGGAGGTTCAGGGAACTCACCAATCATCTAGATAAATTCCTTGAAGGGTCTAGTTTCCAAAATGGGGTCACAAGTGGGGGGTTTCTGCTGATTAGGTACCTTAGGGGCCCGGCAAATGCAACATGGTGCCTGCAATTTATTTCAGCCAAATTTGTGTTCCAAAATTCGAATATTGCTCCTTCTGTTCCAAGCCCTCCTATTTGTCCAAACAGAGGTTTATGACCACATGTGGGGTATCAGTGCACTCAAGAAATTGGGTAACAAATATTGCATTACATTTTGTTGAGTTATTTCTTCTAAAAGTGAATAAATTGTGGCTAGAGCAACATTTTTAGGTAAAATAATAATTTTTGTTTTTTTCATTCCACATCGCTTTAGTTCCTGTGAAGCGCCTGAAGGTTTAATAAACTTCTTGGATGTGGTTTTGAGCACATTGAGGGGTGCAGTTTTTAGAATGGTGTCACTTTTGGGTATTTTCTGACACCTATGCCTCTCAAAGTCACTTCAAATGTGATGTGGTCCCTAAAAAAATGGTTTTGTAAATTTTGTTGAAAAAATGGGAATTTGGTGATGAACTTTTAACCCTTTCAACTTCCTAACCCCAAAAAATGTTGTTTAAAAAATTGGGCTGATGTAAATTAGACATGTGGGAAATGTAATTTATTATCTATTTTGTGTGAAATAACTCTGTGGTTTAAGAGTATAAAAATTGAAAGTTTGAAAATTGCAAAGTTTGCGTCAAATTTACGTTTTTTTCACAAATAAAAGCAAAAAATATTGTTATAAATTTATAACTATCCTGAACTACAATATGTCACGAAAAAACAATCTCAGAATCACTGGGATCCATTTACGTATTCTACAGTTATAACCTATGAAAGTGACACTTGTCAGAATTGCAAAAAATGGCCCGGTCATTAAGTACAAAACTGGCTTCATCCTTAAGGCCCTGTGCGCACTTGCTGGTTTTTGCCGCGGATTTCCTGCGGTTTTGCTGCATGTTTCGCTGCATGTTATGTTCATAACATCTCTGCAGTGATTTATCAGCAAAACCTATGGGAAAAAAAAATGCTGTGCGCACTATGCGGATTTTGACAGCTGCATGTTTTGCTGCGGGATTCCCGCAGCAAAAACAATTGCATGTCACTTCTTTTCCGCACGTCGCTGCGGCATTGCACTCCATTGACTGCAATGTAATCGTGGAATCCCGCAGGGAATAACGCAGGCAGCAAATTCTGTGCGGTTCATTGCGTTTTCCTTCGTTATTCCCTGCGGTATTTCGCGGTTTCGGGAGATAATGTTCAGCACTGCCCTGCGTTTTGCAGGGAAGTGATTTCATTATGACCAGAAGAGGAAGCGGAGCAGAGAGTAAACACACACATATCAGACAAAGACATAGAATACACACATATCACACTAACACACAGACATATAAAATACACATACAAATCAAACGGACATATAGAAAAAAAAAACACGTGGGCTCCACCGTATTTTTACCTTCCAGCCGCGGTAATCACACAGCAGCGGCCCGGTATTCTCAGGCTGGGGAGGGCGAGGGGCAGGGTTAATGTCCCCCCCCCCTCCCGCAGCCGAGAATATCAGCCCGCAGCTGCCTCGGCACTGTCGCATCCATTATGCGGCAGTACCGGAGTGTCCCCGGCTCTTCCTGTTGCCGTGATGCGGTGGCAATCAGGGTAATATAATGAGTTAATGGCAGCGCATTGCCGCCACTAAGTCCAGGCTTGATCATGGCAGCGTCTATGAGACAGCTGACATGATCAACCCGTAAGTAAAGTGAATAAACACACACACCGAAAAATCCTTTATTTTAAATAAAACACAAAAAAGCTCCTGTTTCACCCCTTATTAACCCTTCCCCCCCCCCCGAAAAACACACAGCTCCGGCGTAATCCACATCCTGCGATGCTTGCATCCAGCCGCGACTGACTCACTACTGATTGCAGCCTCGAAACGAGATAGACTGCAGAAAGGTGATTACAGGTCATTTCTCACGGCCGGTAATGTGAACAGACTACCGCTCGGGAGAAATGCAGCGTGTGCTCAAAGGGACTCTATCCTTCTATCTATCCCTCTATCTATTCTTCTATCCATCTATCTCTCTATCTATTCTTCTATCTGTCTAATTATCTATTTATCTATCTACTTTCTATCTCAGAAGGAAATTACTTTTTTTTTCTCAATGTGCTTTATTGCATTGAATGCATTAAAACGCATGTACCAACACGCACGCGGCAAATCATGCGATTTTCGGGTGAGGTTTGCCGCGGTTTTTTACCGCAGGTGCGGTAATCTTTCAGACCCTGCGGAATTAACAAATAGAAGTGTTTATTTTTATCAATTAACAAAATGCAAAGTGAATGAACAAAAGAGAAATCTAAATTTAATTTTTTATGAGACTGTCCTTTGCCTTCAAAACAGCATACATTTTTCTAGTTACAATAGTACACAGTTTTTGAAGCATCTCAGCAGATTGTTTATTCCAAACATCTCAAAGCTCTATCAATATATTTACTTAACCCCTTTACCCCAAGCCCATTTTCACTTTAATGACCAAGCCATTTTTTGCAATTCTGACCAGTCATTTTGACAGGTTATAACTCTAGAATACTTCAACAGATCCCGGCGATTATGACACTGTTTTCATGGCATATTTTACATCATGATAGTGGTAAAATTAGGACAATATTTTTTTTGTTTACTTGTGAAAATATTGGAAATTTAGTGAACATTTCAATGTTGAAATTTTATGCTCATAAATCTGAGCGTTATGTCACACAAAATAGTTACTAAATAAATTTCCCACATGTCTACTTTAACCCCTTCAGCCCCCGGGCACTTTCCGTTTTTGCGTTTTTGTTTTTTGCTCCTTTTCTTCCGAGAGCCATAACTTTTTTATTATTCCGTCAATCTTGCCATATGAGGGCTTGTTTTTTTTGCGGGACGAGTTGTACTTTTAAATGAAACCATAGGTTTTACCATATATTGTACTGGAAAACAGCAAAAAAATTCCAAGTGTGGAAAAACTGCAAAAAAAGTGTGATCACACAATAGTTTTAGGGATGTTTTATTCACCTTGTTCACTATATGGTAAAACTGATGTATCTATGTGATGCCACAGGTCGGTGTGAGTTTGTAGACACCAAACATGTATAGGTTTACTTGTATCTAAGGGGTTAAAAAAATTCACAAGTTTGTCCAATAAAAGTGGCGTACGTTTTGCGCCATTTTCCGAAACACGTAGCGTTCTCATTTTTTGGGATCTATGGCTCAGTGACGGCTTATTTTTGTGTTTCTAACATTTTTAATGGTACCATTCTTGCGCAGATGCTACGTTTTGATCGCCTGTTATTGCATTTTGCGTAAAACATGCGGCGACAAAAAAAACGTAATTTTGGCGTTTGGAATTTTTTTTCCACTACGCCGTTTACCAATCAGATTAATTGATTTTATATTTTGATAGATCGGGCATTTCTGAACGCGGCGATATGAAATATGTGTATATTTATTTATTTTTTGATTCTTTAATTTTCAATGGGGTGAAAGGGGGGTGATTTGAACTTTTAGGTTTTTTGTTTTTTTTTATTTTTTATTTTACTTTTTTTTTTATTTTACTAGTCCCCCTAGGGGGCTATAGCGATCAGCAATCCGATTGCTGTTATCTATCTGCTGATCACAGCTATACAGCTGTAAACAGCAGATTCAGTCACTTCCGGTTTTCCTCTGCTCCGTGCCGAGGAAAAACGAAAGTGAAACTTCGTAGCTGCAGGCGTCATCACATGACCCTGTGCTACGATGGCAACTACCGAACGTCACGTGATCCCTCACGTGACTTCCGGTGGGGGCGGCGGTAAATAAAAAACATGGCCACGCGCATATAGATCTCGCTGCCAGACTTTGGCAGCGAGATTTAAGGGGTTAAATGTTGCGAGTGGATGCGATTCCACTCGCAACATGCAGGCACACATGTCAGCTGTTGAAAACAGCTGATATGTGTGCCGACCGCCGCCGCCTGCCCGCGGCAGGGGGCGGGGCTTAACGGGACACGATCCTTGACAGATAGATCCGTCCAAGGTCGTGAAGGGGTTAAATAAGCGCAATTTTTGAAATATATTTTTTGGGGTAGGAAGTTAAAAGAGTTCAAAGTTCGTCAGCAATTTCTCATTTTTCCCATAAAATTCACAAAACCATTTTTTTAGGGACCACATCACATTTAAAGTGACTTTGAAAGGCCTAGATGACAGGAAGTACCTTAAAGTGACACCATTCTAAGAACTGCGCACCTCGCACTGCTCAAAACCACATCAAAAAAGTTTATTAATAGGGATGATCGAATACCCTATTATTCGATTCGTCAAATATCCGACGAATACCTCGCTATTCGAGTATTCACGAATATTCGTCCCCCAATGTAAGTCTATGGGAAACCAGAATAATTTTACGTCGGACCTGTCGGTGACCTGTGGTGACTGAGGAAAAGGCTGAAGTGGATGGTAAAATGCTGAAACAGTATGGGCACAGCCTGAAGAAGGTGCCTCACTGCATTTCTGGTGTCTTTAAATAATGTGGTCAGAGCATTACGCGTTCTGGCGTTTATGTAGTCGCCAGAACAGCTCTCAAACCAACGTAAAAGAGGGAAAATTGCTAAGAAACAATTTCTAGGGCCTAATCACTGTAATAAAACGTCAAATCAATCCCCGACCTCCCAAAAAAAAAAACAATTTAGCATATGTTCACACGTTTTTACATTTTTCCTTTTTCTATTAGAAAGGGCTGTAACTTATACATTATATTGGTGTCTGGCTCACACCTTTTTTGGGATATATTTGACAGCACTTTAAAAGGTCAGCTACAATATGCACGTTGTGATGTTGACCTTGCTCTCCTCCTCCTCCAACAGCACCACCGGCTCCAGTGGCCCTCTAAGAGCCACTAGCTGTCCTCAAATCTTAGACTACTTAGGGCTCTCAGGTGGGCCCTGTAACATACATTGGGGAGGGATGGCAGTAATTTGTAGTTTTCTGCGTCTTTTATATCATTAGTGTGAAAGTTGGAATACGTACTCCATAACACTTTACAGTGCTAGTGCCAATGTGGCCATTTGGGTGTTGGCCTTGCCCTTCTCTTCCTCCTCCTCCACCAACACCACCGGCTCCAGTGGCCCTCTATTAAAATTTTTTTCAAATGATTCAGAAATGTATGTTTTATGGACAAATGAACGCCACGCTGGGACATCGAAGCTGATGTCGTTGACGATGGTTTCATGTGACCAAGTGCAGGTTGGGAGCAAGAGGCATCATCGCCTGCTTCCTAGACCGCAGTTTGTGAAGCATGCAGCACCATGGAAGTGGCAGTGGTTTCACTCTGGAACTCAGGCTTTCTTCCACTAGCTAACACCGAGGATTTAAAAAAATTCAGTTTCCCCAGGGGGGAATGGTTCAAGGACCATGTAGCACAGCATCAGAAGGTACTCCCAACAGCTCCCAACAGCTTTTTTTAAAAAAAAATTGGTAGGATAAACAACAGGGCATAACATGCCAAGAAGTTTAATACATTCAGTCTCCTCAGGGGATAACGGTTCAGACACCATGGAGCACTGCATCAGTAGGTACTCCCAACAACTTTTTTTAAAAAAATTGGTAGGATTTGCAACAGAGCATAACATGCCAAGGAGTTTAATACATTCAGTTTCCCCAGGGAATAATGGTTCAGACACCATGGAGCACCGCATCAGTAGGTACTCCCATCAGCTTTTTTTAAAAAAATTGGTAGGGTTTGCAACAGAGCATAACATGCCAAGGAGTGTAATACATTCATTTTCTCACACCGCCAAAAGGTCGTGGAAAGCCTCTGTTCCCACAAGCCGATAAGGCAAAATCTCAAGGGCTATCAATCGTGCAATGTGTGCAGTTATGGTTTCTGCCCTTGGGTGCGTAATGGGGTATTTTCACTTCTTTTCGAAGGTCTGTGGTATGGACAACTGAAGGAACGCTGGGACATCGAAGCTGATGTCATTGATGATGATTGCAACTGACCAAAAGCAGGTTGGGAGCAGGAGGCATCATTGCCTGCTTCCTAGACCGCAGTTTGTGAATCATGCAGCACCGTGGAAGTGGCAGTTGTTTCACTCTGGAACTCAGGCATTATTCCACAAGCTAACACTGAGGATTTAAAAAAAATCAGTTTCCCAAAGGGATATTGAATGCTTCAGACACTATGGAGCACTGCATCAGTAGGTACTCCCAACAGCTTTATTTAAAAAAATTGTAGAATTTGCAACAAGGCATAACATGCCAAGAAGTTTAATAAATTCAGTTTCCCTAGGGTGTAATGGTTCAGACACTATGTAGCAAAGAATTATAAGATACTCCCAACAGCTAATTTTAAAAAAAATTGGTAGGATAAGCAATAGGGCATAACATGCCAAGGAGCTAAAAAATGTCTGATTTTGCACACCCACTCGATAGTACTTATGTCTGGCAGCTGCGTCTGACGGGCATGTTCCAACAGGAATTAGGATACTACCCCCTGCTGCTCATGGATCCTGTCCAACATATGATAGGTTGAATTCCATCTTGTAGGGAGGTCACATATTAGTCTGTGATGAGGCAAGGGTAAGCGCTGCTGCAGCACTGCCAGGCCAGCAAAAGAGGGAGATGACTTGCGGAAATGGGCGCTAATGCGTTGCACCTTGGTAAGTAGGTCTGGTATCCCAGGGTATTTCTTCAGAAAGTGCTGAACTACTAAATTTACAACGTGGGCCATACAAAGAATGTGTACAAGCTTTCCAAGCTTTAAAGCCGCCACCAGATTACAACCATTATCGCACACTACCATCCCTGGACGGAGGTCCAGCGGCTCAAGCCACTCATCTGTCTGCTCAGTTATTGCTTTCAAAAGCTCAGGTGCCATGTGCGATTTGTTATCGATACAGATGAGCTTCAATAGAGTGTGTTGCCGCTTAGTCGAAACAGTGCTGCAGAGAATCCAGCTGGAGAATGATGTCGACGGTTGGACACCGGTGGATGTTGAGGAGGATGCACAGGAGCCAGATGAAGAGTAGGAGGAGGAGGGAGTTGTTGCTGTGTAGGAGGCTACTGAAACTGTGATTTAAGTGGGCCCCGCTATTCTGGGTGTGGAAACTAAATGGGATGTTGCCAGTCGAGATGAGCGGTGTTTGAATCAAACTGTTCGCCAATCTCAAATTCGACCTGTTTTAGGTGATGTTCGAGTCGTTCGACGAACGTGAACAATTAGCTTCAAGTTCGACAGTTCGAGGTTATGTTCGATAACGGTTCGATCACCAAAAGCATAACTGGCTTTTCCCAGTAATACTGTCATTCAATGTTAATACAGTGGAACCTTGGTTAACGAGAACAATCCGTTCTGGGAGTGTGCTTGTTAACCAAGTTACTCGTTCAGCAAAGTAAGATTTCCCCTAGGAAATCATTGCAATGCAGACAATTCCTTCCACAACTTGTTAAATGTCCCATCCTGGTCCCCTATTTTGCCATTCCACACATAGTCCAGTCAAAATATGGAAAAAATATCCTTTACCCTGAACAAATTCCAAGAAAGCGTTTTATTGATTTTTTTGGTAGTATTACACGTAGGGAAAAACATACTAAACGTTTACCAATATAGGGTTACCACAAAGGTTCCAAATGTGACGTCAATGAATATGGCCACCAAAGCTGTAAAATGATAAAGGCGACTCGCCTTTCAGTGTCTATCATATTTCTTTTACAATTCCTACTATTATGATAGTTATTATTTAACGATTTATGAATGGCTTGCATGTTGTAAGGCGTACTGATCAGTACTGGCCAGGCCTGGGTTGCGACCTAGTCATCGAGCAAGCTCTGATGCGCTCCCTAAAAACTGCAGGAGGACTCACCAGGGGAAGTGGAATGTCCGAACATCAGAGGGCCTTGTGGACTCTGTGCCAGTGTCCTCTTTCTACAGTGATGAAATGCAGGGTTTCACTCGCCGGGGCTTAGTCACCAGTGAACAACACAAGGAGGCAAGAACGTCAAGGACGAGAAGAGATTGTGAAGACCTGGAGAAAATTGCAGATAAACTCGAGACCTTTTCATCTTTCTCTGATGAAGTGTCTCTTTGCAACATTATCACCGGTGTCAATGCAAATAAGGATGTGAATATCCATAACCTGTTCACCATTGGCAGAGAAATAGTGGCAACAATGGAGGGTCAATCACTGTTTTCAGTTAAGTACAAGCTGTAAATGAAAGCCAAGACCCTGGCATCCAGTGAGGCAATTGACGTTGTTAAGGACAACACAATAGACCCTGCTCTTTTGTTCCAAAGGTTTCTTGTGGTGTCACAAACTGCTGATCTTTCCCTTGATGAGGTAATGGCCTATGAACTTTCCCCATACCCACCATCTCTCTTTGAGGCAAAACATCTCTTACGCAAACCAAACAAAGCACAACTGATGCCTGCTATTAGCCTATGTGCGCACGTTGCGTATTTTCATGCAGTTACGCTGCGATCTGCACCGCAGCGTAACTGCATGCATCCTGCGTCCCCAGCATAATCTATGAAGATTATGAAGGAGATGTGCGCACGTGGCTGCTGCCTGAAGCGCGCGTTCTAAGAAGTGACATGTCACTTTTTTCCTGCGCTCTGCATGCAGCTCCTGCTCTGTCTATGGGAGGGGCTTCAGTCAGAGCGCATGGAATCGGCTTTTTTTTTTTCACTATGGACTCTTTCTGCAGCGATTTGAAGCACACATGTGCTGTTCAAATCGCTGCAGAAATTTCTACAGGGCCAGTACGCAACGTTCGCACATAGCCTAAAAGAACAGAGTTCAGATAACGCAGTACTCAAGGATGTACCAGAAGTGGAACATTATGTTCTTGATGGAGGGTCTCTTCTCCATCGACTGAAGTGGTCAGAAGGAATGACATATTGTTCAATCGCTGAAGACTATACATCTTTCATAGTAAAGCAGTATGGTAAGGCTACAATAGTATTTGATGGTTACATTGGAGGACCAAACACTAAGGACATTACCCATCAGCGACGGCACCAAAATCGAACAAGTAACAAAGTGAACATTGCTGAAGGAACAAAATTTGTCGGGAAAAGGAGGACTTCCTTTCGAATGTGGAGAACAAACATTCTCTTATCAATCTCGTTTCAGCTTTATTTCTACTCGGATAAAGGGAGTCCTGCAACAGTATACTACGACATTAAGGTTATGAAGAAGTTCCTGGGAAACCATGTCTGCAGCAGTCTTCTGTTCCTGCATGCATTCACGGGTTGCGATACCACTTCCGCAGTTTTTGGAATAGGAAAAAAATTCGGTCTACACAAGGTTTTGAAGGGAGACTGTCTAAAATAGCTGTGCTAAAATATTTTCCACACTTAAGAAAAATATAGCTTAGATTGAAGACACTGGGTGTCAAGCGATGGTGGCATTGTTCGGGGGCAAAACTGGAGACAATCTGTCTGCAATGAGGTATTCTACTCACTGCAAAAAAGTTGGTTCTGCCAAAATCTTTGTTACACCTGAACGACTGCCACCGACCTCCTCTGCAACGAAGTATCATGCTCTTCGGAGTTACCTCCAAGTGATGCTTTGGATGGACAATGGTGAGGCCATGGACACTACTGAATGGGGATGGGAATTGCAGAACAACAGTCTAGTTCCAGTGATGATGGATACTTCACCCACGTCAGAAAAACTCCTCTGGAAATAATTCACTGCAATTGTTCTCGTGGTTGTAGTACACTTCGGTGCACTTGCAAAAGACACAGACTTACCTGTTCATGGGTATGCGGACCATGTCAAGAAGGGCATTGTGACAATATGAGTGAGGAAGCAGTGTCTGATGATGAAAACAGTGACTATTGACCTGACACGGTTATTCAGTGATGAAGTAGGTCTTAAAATGCACTGTGTATTAATTCTATAATTTCTAGAAATGTACATGTATGTCATGACGTCATTGATGACATCATGACCTCGCCTGTCCATGTAGTTAGTATAAAACTTTGTCTAAAAATTGTTATATGAAAATATATAGTATAAAAAATGGAAACTCTTCTGTACCCTACAGCTACAGCTTTGAAATAGGGAAATATTCGTTATTTTTAGTGCGATGGCTGTCATCGTCTCATGACATCATAGTTACGACCTTTGTGGTGATACATTTTTGGAAAACTTTTAATATGTTGTTCCCCACATATAATCATAAAACGCTTTCTTGGAATTTGTTCTGGGTCAAACCGTATTTTGACTGGACTAAGATGCAAAAACACACAAACACGTGGAAACACACACAAACACACACAAACAAATACGCACACACACATACTATGCTCACCTTACCTTCTGTACCATCGCCGGCCTTCTGGGACTTGCAGTTTGCCGGTACAAGATGTGTATCGGGCAACCATTGCGACCGATGCCGGAACTTCCGCTGCCAGAGCGCTGACGTCAAAGGCAGGAGCCGCTTGCCTCTGATTGGCCAGCGGGCTGCCTTTGAGTAGCGTCTGACAGAGGAAGTTCCTCCCTCGTCGCGATGGTTACCCGATACACGTAGTTCACCGCTACAGGATGTGTATCGGGTAACCATCGCAACAAGGGAGGAACTTCCAGGGGGCAGAGCCAGGCGGTTGGCCACGCCCTTTGAGGAGTTCGGATAACCTGAGGCAGGAAAACAGATCAGATCTGTTAGGAGAGTGGAGTAGTTGGAAAGTAGTAAACGTCTGTCAGGGGTCTGGGTCGTAGCCCAGATATCCTGTGGCCAGGAGGCAGATGGTGGTTGCCGCCTGCAGGAGCCGGGAAGACGGCTGGTGGAACCGTAAGGGACCGGCACAGGGTAGTGGCCCGCCCGTACCGAACCAAGGAACCGACTGGAAACCAGAGCACCAGGAGGGGTACTCAGACCCAGAACGAGGTCCAGACGCCACTGGACCACGTCGAATTTACTGATTGAGGTCTGGACTTTAGGTCCTTTCCTGTCCCAAGACCCGAAAGACGGCAACAGCCCACCGAGGGGGATAGAAAGCCACTGCACAGGCAGAGAGATCCCACGGGTCAGCGCCTGCGGGCAAACGGGTTCCCCGACACACATAAAGCCGGGGAGCGGACTACCATTGCTGAAGCATAGGCAGTCAAGTTCTACAAAAAGAGGTGCAGGAGAAAGGCGGGGACAACAAACCTGGTGGGGGACCAGACGCAGCCGGCTGTGGGCACCGACCACCATCCTTTTTGGCTTACCAGAGACTCCTGTGTATCTGTCATAGTGAGTACAACAGTGCCCTCGGGCTGCGCACCGCAAGACACTAGCACGCCCGCACCTCGCAACCACCAGGCCCCGGGACCATCACCCCCTGCCCACGGAGGGGTCAACACCAGGCTGCACAACACCGTCCCCAGGAGCCTAGTTAACAGCAGCGGTGGTGTCCACACTCACCATAACCTGTGGGTGGCGTCACGAACTTACATCCCTAAACACCACGACCTTGGCCGTGAACCTCCCCACCGAAATCCGCTCACCTAGCGCCAGCCTCCCTTCAGAGTGACGTGACCCCCGAGTCCGGAGGCGCTCAAGCCACCCATCAAACGAGCCCGAATCCGAGCGGCTCGGCTGCGGCCGAGTGGTGGGTATACACTAACACCGCCAAAAGGTTGCGGAAAGCCTCTATTCCCACAAGCCGATACGGCAACATCTCAAGGGCTATCAATCGTGCAATGTGTGCAGTTATGGTTTCTGCCCTTGTGTGCGTAACGGGGTATTTTCGCTTCTTTTCGAAGGTCTGTGGTATGGACAACTGAACGGAACATTGGGATACCGAAGCGTATGTGGTCGTTGATGATTGAGTTTGGCCAACATCAGGTTGGGAGAAGGAGGCTGTCACGCTCCCCGGGTCCTCGGCTCCCCTCCCCGGGTCCTCTGCTCCGCTCCCCGGGTCCTCAGCTCCGCTCCCCGGCTCACCTGCCACGCTTCCCGCTCTCCAGCCTCCGGTGCCCGTCCTTCCCAGGCCCCCTGGTCTCCGCTCCCGGCGCCCGACGGCTTCCCAGGTCCTGGCCGGCTCCCCTGCGTCCTCCTCTCAGCTTCCTTCCCTGGCTTCTGGCACCCGGGCCGCGCGCATGCGCATTAGGGCGCGCGCGCGGTCACTGACCCTTTCTTAAAGGGCCAGCGTCCATTAACAGGAAATGATGCAAAACAGGTACAGGGTATAAAGGGGTTTATTGTCCAAGGGGGCGGGGCCTGATCTTTGTGTTTCCTAAGCTAGGAGTCAGGTCTCCTGGTGTTTTTGTGATATACTCACCTATCTCTCTTGTAGAGCCGTGCCTGCCTCGCCATCCGGTCCTGACCGAATCCCGAACCCCGAACGCTGTCCATCTGCCATCCTGACAGTCCGTACCATCTCGGATTCCTGCGGTGACCCGTCATCTCGCTCCAAAGGTTCCGGACCCCGCTTGACATCATCTCGGCTTCCGAACCTGAGCTGCGTCACCCGGACTACCACCAGTGACTCCGTGGTCCCAGGGACTTCTCCGTTATCCTCGTGTGCACGGACTGTTCTGCTGTCTATAGTGCTCCAGCTACCGGACCCCTTACCACCATCTAGGAGTTCGGCCCAGTGGATCCACCTCCTGGGTCTGCCCGTCCACCTGGCCCTGACAGTAAGATCAGGCCATGGATCCCGCTGCATTACTAGCAGCCGTACAGGAGGAACTCCAACGCCAGCGTGAGACTCAGACCCGCATGCTGCAATTCATGTCTTCTGTGGACGCCCGCCTGAACACGCTACAAGCAGCAGTTACGTCTTCAGCATCCCGGGCTTCCACTAGTCAGTCCACGGCTCCAGCTCCCGTGGCGACATCTTCAGATACTTCCAGACTTCGTTTGGCCTCACCACCCCGGTACGCCGGAGACCCCAAGACCTGCAGGGGATTCTTAAACCAATGCTCCCTTCATTTCACGCAGCTGCCGCATTTTTTTGCCTCCGATCAAGCCAAGGTCGCCTTCATCATGTCCCATCTAGAGGGTGAGGCACTGGCGTGGATGAACCCCTTGTGGGAGAAGGGGGATCCTGTGACCACGAACATCCAGGAGTTCCTGCAGGCATTCCGTGGCACCTTTGATGAGCCCGGACGCGCCTCCGCGTCCGCTTCGTCTCTTCTCCGGTTACGTCAGGGGACTCTGACGGTGGGCCAATACGCCATCCGGTTTCGCACCTTGGCTTCGGAACTCGGGTGGAACAACGAGGCCCTAACCGCCGCCTTCTGGGAAGGACTCTCGGGGCGAATTAAAGACGAGCTGGCGGGTCGTGACGTACCGACCACCCTGGATGCCCTGATCGCCCTAGCGACTCGAGTGGACATTCGTTTTCAGGAGCGATCCAAGGAAGTGTCCTGTGAGAGACGTCCGGTACGGCATTCCTCTCCTCCGCAGAAGCCCGCCGTACTTCAGTCATCGACAGCTGGGGTTCCCATTCACGAGCCCATGCAGATCGACAGAGTGCGGCAGTCTGAACAACGTCGAGCTGAGCGGCTCGCCAAGGGCCTCTGCTTTTACTGCGGAGAGGACACACACCTGCTACGCTCCTGTCCAGAGAGGCCGGGAAACTCCAAAGCCTAGGGTTGGTAGGAGAGGCCACCCTAGGTGCTGGGACTCTCTCAGACCCGGTTACGTGGACTGTGCAAGTGACAACGGGAGAGACGCGGTTCACGGCTGAGGCATACCTCGATTCCGGGGCAGCAGGCAATTTCATCCAGCAGGCCACGGTGGACAAGTACCAGGTGCCTGTTACTCCACTCGACAAGCCCCTCGTGATTGCCTCTGTGGATGGGAGACCCCTCTCTGACACCATCTCCTGTATCACCAAGCCGGTGGAACTGCGTATCGGTGCCCTGCACACCGAGAACATCGCTTTCTACGTCCTCCCACACATGTCCCATCAAATCCTGCTGGGACTTCCCTGGTTACGGACACACGAACCGTCAGTCAGCTGGGGCACTGGCGAAATCACCCGATGGGGCTCTTCGTGCCATGAGAAGTGCCTGAAGACTATACAACCCATCCGACGACCTCCGGTTCCAGAGAACCTACCGGGGCTGCCCTCGGCCTATTGGTCCTTTGCAGACGTCTTTGATAAAAAGGAATCCGAGGTACTTCCGCCACATCGTCCTTACGATTGTGCCATCGACCTGCTCCCTGGAACAACACCACCTCGAGGACGGATATATCCATTGTCTCCAGCCGAAACAAGGGCCATGTCTACTTACATCACAGAGAGCCTGGCAAGGGGATTCATTCGGAGATCCTCCTCTCCTGCTGGAGCAGGTTTCTTCTTCGTCAAGAAGAAAGAGGGCGACTTACGCCCATGCATAGACTACCGGGGTTTGAGTCAAATCACCGTAAAAAACAAGTACCCTCTGCCGCTCATCCCCGAATTGTTTGACCGGCTTAGAGGAGCTCGTGTGTTCACCAAGCTGGATCTTCGGGGTGCTTACAATCTGGTACGCATCCGCTCTGGGGACGAATGGAAGACCGCGTTCAATACGCGCGATGGGCACTATGAATACTGCGTGATGCCCTTCGGCCTGTGTAACGCCCCAGCCGTCTTTCAAGAACTGGTGAACGACGTTTTCCGGGACCTTCTTTACGTCTGTGTAGTAGTGTATCTGGATGACATCCTTGTCTTCTCACCGGACCTCCAGACCCACAGAGAGAACGTACAACTGGTTCTACAAAGACTGAGAGAGAATCGCCTGTACGCCAAGTACGAGAAGTGTGTCTTTGAGCAGTCTTCTCTCCCCTTCCTGGGGTACATCATCTCTGACACTGGACTGCAGATGGATCCAAAGAAGGTCTCCTCCATTCTCAACTGGCCTCCTCCTTCTGGACTGAAGGCAATCCAACGCTTCCTGGGATTCGCCAACTACTACCGCCAGTTCATCCCTCACTTCTCTGCTCTGACTGCTCCTCTCTCTGCTTTGACCAGGAAAGAGGCTAATCCCAAGGACTGGTCCCCGGCGGCCGACGCCGCGTTTGGCTCTCTGAAGCGGGCATTTGCCTCCTCTCCTGTACTCCACCGTCCAGAGTTAAACCGCCAGTTCACCTTGGAGGTGGATGCCTCCTCCTCAGGAGCCGGAGCAGTGCTCATGCAGAAGGCCTCCTCCGGGAAGATGGTGACTTGCGGATTCTTCTCCAAGAGCTTCTCAGCGCCTGAACGCAACTACACCATCGGTGACCGAGAGCTCTTGGCAGTCAAACTGGCTCTGGAGGAATGGCGCTACCTTCTGGAAGGAGCAGTATACCCCGTGATTATTTACACGGACCACAAGAACCTGGAATACCTACGGTCCGCTCAGCGACTGAACCCACGGCAAGCCAGGTGGTCCTTATTCTTTGCCAGGTTTGATTTCCAGCTCCATTTCCGACCCGCGGACAAGAATGTACGCGCTGATGCCTTGTCCAGGTCTTTCATGCCCATGGAGCAGGAGGAAGAGACTACCCAACCCATCATCTGTCCTAGCAAAATCATTCCGGTGGCCCCTGTCACCCTGGCCCAGATACCGCCCGGGAAGACCTATGTCTCTGAGACAGACAGGCAAAAAGTGTTACACTGGGGTCATGCCTCGAAAACAGCCGGTCATGCTGGTCAGAAGAGAACTTGGAGTGCGATTGTACGTCACTACTGGTGGCCATCCCTTCGCACGGACGTCGCCTCTTTTGTCTCTGCCTGCTCCTCTTGTGCCAGGAACAAGACGCCCAAACACCTGCCATATGGCCGTCTTCTGCCTCTGCCGATACCCTCAGTTCCGTGGCAACACATAGCGATGGACTTTATTACGGACTTGCCATTGTCCTCCGGGCACACAGTCATATGGGTCGTGGTGGATCGGTTCTCTAAAATGGCTCATTTCGTCCCTATGGCTGGACTGCCCTCTGCTCAAGAACTCGCGGATGCCTATATACATCACATCTTCCGCTTGCATGGCTTTCCATTACACATCGTATCCGACAGAGGAACTCAGTTCACCTCCCGCTTCTGGAGGGCTCTCTGCAAACATCTGGGAGTGACTCTGGACTTTTCATCTGCATACCATCCTCAGTCTAATGGCCAAGTGGAGAGGGTCAATCAAATCTTGACCTCTTTTTTACGTCACTATGTCAACGCCCATCACGACGACTGGTCCACGCTTCTTCCTTGGGCTGAATTCTCCCATAACCACCACATCAGTGAGTCGTCCTCCAGCTCTCCCTTCCATGTCGTTTACGGACTCCAGCCCTCCGTCCCATTGCCGGTATCCCCTTCTTCGGATGTCCCTGCTGCTGATACTGTAGCCCGTGACTTTGCAACCATTTGGGACTCTGTCAAGGCGTCCCTTGGGCGTGCTTCCCTACGGATGAAACGACACGCAGACAAGAGACGTCTGGACCCTCCGTGTTTCTCTCCTGGAGATCTCGTCTGGCTTGCTTCCAAGTACGTCCGATTGAAGATACCATCATACAAGCTGGGTCCTCGCTACATCGGGCCGTTTAAAGTCCTCAACAAGATCAATGAGGTCTCCTACAAGCTACAGCTCCCGGCCACGATGAGGATACCCAACTCATTCCACGTCTCCCTGCTCAAGCCGGTTGTCCTTGGTCCCTTCTCCGCTGCTGCCAGTCCGGCTCCTCCACCTATTGCCGATGACGACATCTATGCGGTAAGGGATATCGTGGCCATGAAGACCGTACGGGGTCGACAGTTCTTCCTGGTGGACTGGGAGGGGTATGGTCCTGAGGATAGGTCCTGGGAGCCCAGGGAGAACGTGGGCACTCCTCTGATCCGTGCCTTCATGTCCCGGTTGCGGGGAGGGGGGCGTGGGGGGGTACTGTCACGCTCCCCAGGTCCTCGGCTCCCCTCCCCGGGTCCTCTGCTCCGCTCCCCGGGTCCTCAGCTCCGCTCCCCGGCTCACCTGCCACGCTCCCCGCTCTCCAGCCTCCGGTGCCCGTCCTTCCCAGGTCCCCTTAGGAGGATTAGGGCGCGCGCGCGGTCACTGACCCTTTCTTAAAGGGCCAGCGTCCATTAACAGGAAATGATGCAAAACAGGTACAGGGTATAAAGGGGTTTATTGTCCAAGGGGGCGGGGCCTGATCTTCGTGTTTCCTAAGCTAGGAGTCAGGTCTCCTGGTGTTTTTGTGATATACTCACCTATCTCTCTTGTAGAGCCGTGCCTGCCTCGCCATCCGGTCCTGACCGAATCCCGAACCCCGAACGCTGTCCATCTGCCATCCTGACAGTCCGTACCATCTCGGATTCCTGCGGTGACCCGTCATCTCGTTCCAAAGGTTCCGGACCCCGCTTGACATCATCTCGGCTTCCGAACCTGAGCTGCGTCACCCGGACTACCACCAGTGACTCCGTGGTCCCAGGGACTTCTCCGTTATCCTCGTGTGCACGGACTGTTCTGCTGTCTATAGTGCTCCAGCTACCGGACCCCTTACCACCATCTAGGAGTTCGGCCCAGTGGATCCACCTCCTGGGTCTGCCCGTCCACCTGGCCCTGACAGAGGCATCAGCACCACCTTCTTGCACACCAGTTTGGGAAGCAGGCAGCCCAGGAGAAGTGGCAGAGTTTTAAGTCTGGAAATCGTGTTTTTCACCTAGCGCTGTCAACCACCGAGTGGTGTGCTTGGCTAACATATGGTTTCACATGCTGGAGATGACCAAGCTGGAAGTATTTCTGCCTCTGCTATGCTTGGTCTGAAAGATTTGACAAAAATGCAACCGTTTGGTCCAAAGGACTCTTGGAATAATGCTCCCATACAATCAGACCACGGACCCTTGGACTGTGAGATGGCACAGGTGGTGCATGGACCCTTGGACTCTGAGATGCCACAGGTGGTGGTGTCATGTGCACAGTTGATTGACTTCTGGCAGTGGTCAAAACCCTAAGTGTTACAGCCTTTTTGTGGACTATGAGCACATGCTCCTCTGCACTGCTGCTCTCGCAATCCATGCAACCCATCCATGTTGGATCAGTCACCTCATTATCGACCTGGTCGTCTTCAAATTCGTGAAGGTCAACATCTTCGAGAATAGAGGTTTCAGGCTGACCTGAGGGCAACTGTGTCTCATCATCCTCCAACACTTACACCTGATTGCCCAGCATGTCATGGCCAACAACATGGCTTTCTTCTGGCCTTGGGTGCTCAAAGATCTGTGCATCACTGCATACCATAGCCTCACCTGCATTGGTGGTGTTGTGCAGTGAGAGGCAAGAAAGGTCAAAGGGTCCCGTAAACAGTTCCTCAGAGTAACCTGCTTTGGTGTCATATGTTTCCTTAGAATACTGATGTATTGAGGAAGGAGGACCAGGCTGAGGATTCGATGGGCCAGCCTCTGGGCTACTCAAGTCTTTCTGTGTGGACCCTTGGGATTTGCTACTCGACAAGTAACTGGAGGCATTTTCTGCTAGCCAACTCATTACCTGTTCGCACTGTTCAGGGCGCAAGAGTGCTTTCCCACGTGGACAAGAAAATTGGGATAGGAAAAAAAGAGGTAGATAAAGCAGGAACCTTTTTCTTTGGCTCGATCACACTACATGGGCAACCACTACTGTCACTTCCACCACCGTCCACGGCCCTTACCCCCTCTTTTTCCCATTTTTTGGTTTGATTATTTGAAGGTGAATACTGTAACCTGACCTTTTCTACAGGCAGTGGAAGAACACTTCTGTCGGGTTGTTAAACTTGTGTTAATAGATTCTCACGATAGCTGTTGCTGTAAGTCAAAAAAACAAAAGGTACCTTTATTGGAAAAACTACCACTTGGAGGAGCCAACAAAGATGTTGTGAATGTCTTTCAGCCCCAAAAGAAAACAGGGTTTGACAATACTTTTATTTTAGTATTGGTTTTTGGCACTCAGACTGTGTTTTAGTAAGAGCAAGCCACTATGTAGGTTCTGTAAGATATGAAGCCCACAAAATTACACTAAGTTGCTGATAGGAAGGTACTGGCCTTGAGGCACAAGTAGTGCCACTGACACCAAGTATTAATAAAAATTGGGTAACACTGAGACTGTGTTTTAGTAACAGCAAGCCACTATGTAGGTTCTGTAAGATATGAAGCCCCCAAAATTACATTAGGTTGCTGATAGGAAGGTACTGGTTTTGAGGCATAAGTAGTGACACTGACACCAAGTATTAATAAAAATTGGGTAACACTAAGGGGTACTTTGCACGCTGTGACATCGCTAGCCGATTGTAGCGATGCCGAGCGCGATAGTCCCTGCCCCCGTCGCACATGCGATATCTTGTGATAGGTGCCGTAGCGAACATTATCGCTACTGCAGCTTCAAACGCACTTACCTACCCTGCGACGTCGCTCTGGCCGGCGACCCGCCTCCTTCCTAAGGGGGCGGGTCATGCAGCGTCACAGCGACGTCACACGGCAGGTGGCCAATAGAAGCGGAGGGGCGGAGATGAGCGGGACGTAAACATCCCGCCCACCTCCTTCCTTCCTTATTGCAGGTGGGACACAGATAAGGAGATGTTCCTCGCTCTTGCGGCTTCACACACAGTGATGTGTGCTGCCGCAGGAGCGAGGCACAACATCGTACCTGTCGCTGCAGCGAAATTATGGAAATGACTGAGACTACATAGATCACCGATTTTCGACGCTTTTGCGATCGTTTATCGGTGCATCTAGGCTTTACATGTTGCGACGTCGTTACTGGCGCCGGATGTGCGTCACTTTGGATTTGACCCCGACGATATCACAGTAGCGATGTTGCAACGTGCAAAGTACCCCTAAGACTGTGTTTTAATAAGGCCCGTTTCACACGTCAGTGAAAAACAGTGACGTTTTTCACTGGCGGGTAAAACACGCACATGTCCCTGCGTGTGCCGTGAATCACGGCACACGTGGGTTGTCTAAGTGCAATCCGGGCTCCGTTCTCCGTGGCCCGTGATTGCACTTAGAAATCAACTCACCTGCGCCCGCTCCCGCTGTCCATGGTGCTGATCGCTCCCGCGACGCAGCATCCGGCCGGCGGTGACCTCCGCAGCAGCTGCTTCCGGGTTGGCTGTGTCGCGCATAATGAATATGCGCGACAGTAATCAGCCGGCTTAGAAGCAGCAGGGAAGACGGGCTGCAGAGGACATCGCTGGACGCCGGGTGAGTTAAAATGTTTATTATTTTAAATGCACGTTTTTTTCTGGCACGTGTTTCACGGACCACACCACTGCGTGGTCCATGGGACATCAGTGATGCCAGAAAAAAATGGACATGTCTCCGTGCAGCAATCACGCACACGCGGGTACGCTGCACGGAGACACGTGCAGTGAAAAATCACTAACGTGTGAGCAGACCCATTCATTAGAATGGGTCTGCGTATGTCAGTGATTCTGGTACGTTTAAAAAAAAGCACAAACGTACCAGAATCACTGACGTGTGAAAGGGGCCTAAGAGCAAGACACTATGTAGGCTCTGTAAGATATGAAGCCCCCAAAATTACATTAGGTTGCTGATAGAAAGGTACTGGCTTTGAGGCACAAGTAGTGCCACTGACACCAAGCATTGATAAAAATTAAGTAACACAAAGGCAGCGTTACACAGTATGATATATCGTGCGATATGTCGTCGGGGTCACAGAATTCGTGACGCACATCCAGCATCGTTAGAGATGTCGCACTATGTGAAACCTCCGAATGACTGTTAACGAGCAAAAATACTCACCTTATCGTTGCTCGTTGATATTTTGTTAATTTCCAAAATGTCGTTCCTCCTTCTGTGCGCCGTTTGTTCGTCGTTCCGGTGGCAGCACACATCGCTACGTGTGACACCCCGGGAACGACGAACAACAACTTACTTGCGTCCCGCCGGAAATGAGGAAGGAAGGAGGTGGGCGGGATAACATCCCGCTCATCTCCCCCCTCCGCTTCTATTGGGCGGCCGCTGTGTGACACCGAATGTCCCTCTCACTTCAGGAAGAGGATGTTCGCCATCCACTGCGACGTCGTTAGGGAGGTAAGTACGTGTGGCAGGGGCTTAACGACTTTGTGCGACACGGGCAATGAATTGCCCATGACGCACAAATGATGGGGGCGGGTGCAATTGCTCATGCGATCGCCCGATAAATCGTTGCATGTAACGCCACCTTTAGACTATGTTTTAACCTCATAACGACGGCCGTAGACTTAAAGCGGCGGCAAAACAGGGTACTTATTCTGTTCCGCCGCTTTAAAGCGTTGGGCCGAAAAAACCCTGTAGTCCCCCCCAGCGACCGAAAATCTCAGGGTTTCAGCTACCGGGGGTAGCTGAGACCCCCAGATTATGAATCGGGGTGTTTTTTTTGGACACCGATAATGCGATCGCCAGTATACACCGTATAATGACGATCACATAAAAAAAAAAAAGAAATGACCGGTAAAACTGATTTCTTTTTCATCTGACGTGATCAAACATGTCAGATGAGAAAGAAATATAAACCCCTAGTGCCCCCAAAGCCCCCGGTACCGGAGAGTCCCCCCCCCCACCCCTACCCCCCCTCCGGAACAGTCAAAATGGCGCCGAAGCGCACAGAAAACTGCCGCCGCCGCCGGCTCTGAATTCATTTCCCTCCGATCTGAAATGATCAAACATTTCAGATCGAAGGAAATGTCCTCCCCCTGACCCCTCCTCCGGTACACCAGACCCCTCTGGTCCCCCGGAGCCCCCTCTGGTTCTCCAGAGCCGTCCCCCTTGCCCTCTCCGGAGCATGCAAGATGACGGCACGCAGCGCACAGTAGCGCGCGGCCGCATTCATCCTAATCTTTCTGCCGCATGTGACACGTCACATGCGACAGAAAAGTTGTCGCCAGGTCTCCCGCCGTCACCCCCTGTCAGCCCTCCGCCAGCCCCCGGTCTTCCCCGTTACCTGGCTTCTGCTCCGTCCCCGCGATCACTCCGCCTCCTTCTGGAAAGCTGCACATGTGCAGACAGCGGCTGTCAGCTGGATCCTTGCAAGCAGGGATGCTGACCTCGCTGCTGCACTGTGGACCGGGGGAGAGTGAGTGCAGTAATCTGCAGCCACACTCCTCACATGGAGAGCCTGCTGTTCTAGAAAATGGGAGGTACGTTCTGTGAGCGTACCCCTCATATTCTGGAATGAGGTTACTGCAGGTCACTCTGCCCTAGGTTGGACCGGGGCAGTGTGAGTGCAGTATTCTCAGATTACTGCACCCACACTGCTCATGGAGAGCTTGCTCTTCCAGAAAATGGGGGATACGTTCCCTGAACGTGCCCCCTATATTCTAGAAGGTCCGGAGTCGTCGAGGGACCTCCAAAATGGATTACAGCGATTGGAATTTGTTTATTTTCAATAAATTGGGGAAAGAGGGAATGTTTCGGGGAGTTTTTATTTCAAATACATTTTTTTTTTTTTTTTTTTTCTATTACTGACTGGGTTAGTGATGTCGGGTATCTGTTTAGATTCCGTGACATCACTAACCCAAGGGCTTGATGCCAGGTGACATTACAGCTGGTATCAACCCCGTATATTACCCCGTTTGCCACCGCACCAGGGCACGGGATGAGCTGGGGCAAAGCACCAGGATTGGCGTATCTCATGGATGCGCCACTTCTGGGGCGGCTGCGGCCTGCTATTTTTAGGCTGGGAAGAGTCCAATAACCATGGCTCTTCCCACCCTGAGAATACCAGACCCCAGCTGTCCGCTTCACCTTGGCTGGTGATCTAATTTGGGGGGGTGACCCCACGTTTGTTTGTTTTGTTTTTTTAAAAAAAAAATCGCCTGGGGAGCCCTCCAAATTGATCACCAGCCAAGGTGAAGCTGTCAGCTGTGGTTTGCAGGCTACAGCTGTCTGCTTTACCCTAGCTAGCTATCAAAAATAGGGGGGACCCCACGTCATTTATTTTAATTATTAATTTTGGGGGGGCTAAATACAAGGCTAGGCACCCTTTAGTGCCACATGAAAGGCACTAAAGGGCGCCAGCTTAGAATATGCAGGGGGTGGGACGGTATATTTGTTTGACATCTATCCATTCATCCATTGTAGTATTTTAGGCTGTGTGCCCACGATCAGGGTTTGTAGCATTTTGGGCGCAGAGTGTTTTCCCTGCATCCATAACGCTGCGTTGTGCAGTAGAAGCATAGTGGAAGGATTTTTAGAAATCCCGTGCCCACTGTGCTTCTCTTCTCCGCAGCATACACCGACCTGTGGTGCAGCTTCCCGAGCCTCAGCATGTCAATTTATTCTGCGGAGACAAGAGTGTTCTCTGCAGGTAGCATAGAGCTCCACAGCAGCCTGAACCCAAATCGTGGGCATGGGCAGCTGCGTTCTCCCGTGGACAATACTCACATCTCTGCAGGAAGGCTGACACTGTGTACTAGACGCCGTGTCGCTGGATCATGGCCACTTAGCCTAAAAGTGAGAAATTTGTTGCTACAGCAACATTTTTGTGAAGTACCTGTGGATTCAAAATGCTTACTATACTCCTGAATAAAATCCAGTTTCCAAAATGGGGTCACTTATGGGGGGTTTCTGCTGTATAGGTACCCAAGGGGCCCTGCAAATGTGACATGGTGCCTGCAATTTATTTCAACTTTTCCAGAATTCAAATGGTGCTCATTCCACTCCAAGCCCTCCCATTTATCCAAACAGAGGTTTTTGGCCACATGTGGGGTATCCCTGTGCTCATAAGGCATTGGATAACAACCTGTTGGGTCCACGGTTTGCTGTTGCCTCTTGAAAAAGTAAGAAATATGATGCTAAAGCAACATTTTGGTGAAAAAAATGAAAATTTTCAATATGGCAACCTAAGCTTATCAAATTCTGTGAAGTACTCTTGGATTCAAACTGCTCACTATACACCTAGATAAAAGCCTTGAGGTGTCTTGTTTCTAGAATGGGGTCACTTGTGGGGGATCTCCACTGTTTAGGCACCTTAGGGGCTTTCCAAATGCAACATAGCGTCCGCTAATGATTCCAGCCAATTGTGCAGTCAAATGGCGCTCCTTCCCTTCCGAGCCCTGCTGTGCACCCAAACAGTTGATTTTCATCACACATAAGGTATCAGCATACTCAGGAGAAATCACACAATAAATCTTATGCTGAATTTTTTCCTTTTACACTTATAAAAAAAAAAGCTACCTGGTTGAAGTAACAATTTTGTGGTAAAAATGTATTTTTTTATTTTCACAGCTCAACATTATAAACTTCTTTGAAGCACCTGGGGGTTCAGGGTACTCACCAAACATCTAGATAAATTCCTTGTGGGGTCTATATTCCAAAATGTGGCCACATGTTGAGGAGCTTCACTGTTTAGGCACCTCAGGGGCTCTCCTAATGCAACATGGCGTCCGCTATTGATTCCAGACAATTTTGCAGTCAAATGGCACTCCTTCCCTTCCGAACCCCGCCGTGTACCCAAACAGTTGATTTCCACCATATATAAGGTATCGCCAAACTCAAGAGAAATTGCAAAATAAATTTCATGGTGATTTTTTTCCTGTTACCCTTGTGAAAAAAAGCTACCTGGTTGAAATAACAATTTTGTGGTAAAATTTTATTTTTTTATTTTCATGGCTCAACGTTATAAAATTCTGTGAAGCACCTGGGGGTTCAGGGTACTCACCAAACATCTAGATAAATTCCTTGAAGGGCCTAGTTTCCAAAATGGGGTCACTTGTGCGGGGTTTCTGCTGTTTAGGTACCTTAGGGGACCTCCAAATGCGACATGGTGCCCGCAATCTTTTTCAGACAAATTTCCTTTCCAAAATTCAAATATTGTTCCTTCCGTTCCAAGCCCTCCCATTTGTCCAAACAAAGGTTTCAGACCACATGTGAGGTATCACCGTGCTCATAAAAAAGTGGGTAACAAACCTTGAGGTCAAATTTTTGGAATTACCTCTTGAAAAAGTGAGAAAATTGATGCTAAAGCAACATTTGTGAGAAAATTATTAAAATTTTCAATATGACAATGTAACGTTAACAAAATCTGTAAAGTACCTGTGGATCCAAAATGTTCACTATACCCCTAGATAGAAGCCTTGAGGGGTCTAGTTTCCAAAATGGTGTCACTTGTGAGGGGTTTCTTCTGTTTAGGTACCTTTGCGGACCTGTAAATGCAACATGGTGCCCGCAATCTATTTCAGCCAAATTTGCTTTCCAAAATTCAAATATTGCTCCTTCTGTTCCGAGCCCTCCCATTTGTCCAAACAGAGGTTTCTGACCACATTTGGGGTATCGGCACGCTCATAAGAAAGTGGTGAACAAGTTTTGGGGTCCAGTTTGTTGTGTTATTTCTTCTAAAAGTGAATAAATTTGGGTTAGAGCAACATATTTAGGTAAAATTTATTTTTTGCTTTTTTTCATTCCACATTGCTTTTGTTCATGTGAAGCACCTGAAGGGTTAATAAACTTCTTGAATGTGGTTTTGAGTACTTTGGGGGGTGCAGTTTTTAGAATGGTGTCACTTTTGGGTATTTTCCGTCATCTAGGCCTATCGAAGTCACTTCAAATATGATGTGGTCCCTAAAAAAATGGTTTTGTAAATTTTGATGTAAAAATGAGAAATCGCTGATAAACTTTGAACTCTTCTAACTTCCTAACAAAAAAAAATTTTGTTTCCAAAATTGTGATTATGTAAAGTAGACAAGTGGGAAATGTTATTTATTAACTATTTTTTGTCACAGAAATCTCTGGTTTAACGGTATAAATATTCAAAAGTTGAAAATTGCTAAATTTTCAAAATTTTTGCCAAAATTCAATTTTTTTCATAAATAGACGCAAAAAATATTGTCCTAAATTTGATACTAACATGAAGTCCAATATGTGATGAAAAAATAATCTCAGAATCACCGTGATCCGTTGAAGCATTCCAGAGTTATAACCTCATGATGTGACACTGGTCAGAATTGCAAAATTTGGTATGGTCATTAAGGTGAAAATTAGCTCCGTCACTAAGGGGTTAATAAGAGCAAGCCACTTTGTAGGTTCTTTAAGATATAAAGCCCCCAAAAGTACTGGCCTGGAGGCACAAGTAGTGCCACTGACAACAAATATTAATAAAAATTGGGAAACACTGAGACTCTTTGTGTTAGTGGCAGCAGGCCACTATCTAAGTTGTGTAAGATATGAAGCCCCCAAAATTAGGCTAGTTTGGTGCTATGAAGGTATAAAGCCCCCAAAATTACACTAGGTTGCTGATAGGAAGGTACTGGCCTCGAGGCACAAGTAGTGCCACTGGCACCATGTATTAATAAAAATTGGGTAACACTGAGACTGTGTTTTAATAAGAGCAAGCCACTATGTAGGTTCTGTAAGATATGAAGCCCCCAAAATTACATTAGGTTGCTGATAGGAAGGTACTGGCTTTGAGGCACAAGTAGTGACACTGACACCAAGTATTAATAAAAATTGGGTAACACTAAGGGGTACTTTGCACACTACAACATCGCAGGTGCGATGTCGGTGGGGTCAAATCGAAAGTGACCCACATCCGGCGTCGCTGTCGACATCGGAGTATGTGAATCCTTTTTACTACGATTAACGAGTGCAAAAGCGTCGAAATCGTATGATCAGTGTGTGTCGCCAGGGGTTAAGGGGATACCCAGAACCGGGCCATGGGGTCACTTCTGGAAAGGGGATCACAGTGTCATGACTCAGTCTGTGATCCCTGGTTCCACACTAAAAAGGTGTTATGTTCGTGACGCCACCCGTGGAATGTGATCAGAGATGACCACCGCTGCTGCAGAACCTCCAGGGTGATGGATGGCAGATTGAGATGGGACGGCTCCCCATGGGCAGAGCCCTTTCCCCGAGGCAGTGTGATAGTCTATGGGGGGAGTGCAAGACACGAGCACAATAAACAAGCAGACTCACGGTTTTGCAGTTTCTTTGTCCTTTACTGATGATGGTATTCAGCAGAGTACTGTCCACGAAGTCTGTGAAGGGTTCAGGGTTTCTCCCACCCAGCCGGACCTTTTTGGCTTCCTTATCTGCACTGTGTGTCTGTGGCCTGCTGCTGTGTGAACTAGGCAGCTGGCCCTGTTCTGCTCCCAGGTACCGACCTGACAGGCAACTCGAGTCCTTCCTTGTAGTGTTCCTGAACTCTGCGCTTGTTGCTGTGTCTGTGATAAAGGTGAAAAATGTGGAATCTTCACTTCTCTGGTGTTAACTGTGCGGTGTGTAATTTGCACAGCCTCAGATCCATTATCCGTTCTGTGTGCTCCACTGGGGTGAATTCAGCAATACTCTTTCTCCCAGGTATGTTCGTCTGTTTAATCTGTCTCCTTTCCTCAGACCCTCAGCTTAGGCCTGGAATTGGTCAGCGGATCCTGTGGTGAGCTAAAGCCAGCTCCAACCTGCAGATCCTCAGTCCTCTGCACTGACTGAACAAACAAACTCAAACTGAACTGACCACTTCCTCTCCACACCAGAATATACAGGGAAGCAGCTTGGTCTCCCCTTTCTGGCCAGGAGGTCTTGGTGTTGTGTGTGGGGAGTTAACCCTTTCTGTTGTTACTGTGGCAACCCTGGGGTGCTACATTCCCCCTTAGTGAAGAACAGTAGTCCGGGACTGTGAAAGAAACAAACAAGTTATCAACAACAATATATATATATATATATATATATATATATATATATATATATATATATACACAGAGTCTCAAAAGAAAAAAATACTAAAAACCAAAAAAGTTCAAAAAGCAGTCTCTCCAGGCCGAGGCTGATGAAGGTACACACTCAGTCTTTACCACAACCAGTCCTGTGGTAGGTATGGTCCATATTTAATAAAAAAAAAATTGTCCAAGAATATGTAAATGTTCATACAGAATAGTCTCTGTAGGTACTGGGCTTATGGGTCTTAACGTTGCAATTATATTATATAAACATTTCAATTACCAAACGATTCTTACAGGTGTCTCTACTCTGGTCATAAGTGCAGTAGGCCTCACGGCCCTCGGGCCACCACCCATGTGATCAAGTTGTAACTCTCCGTGCTGCCACCTTACACCACTCTTCTCTCACCTTTTCTGTACACTAAACTGTTACGGTTTTTCATATAAACATTATAACATATGTACATTTTATATGCAATTTCACATTAGTCTTTATATCTGGCTGGTATCTGACCCTGGGTACTACGCTGTGACCTGCGTACTACTGGTGTACTTAGCATAATGGTATGGATGGAAGTGTACCTATTTGGTGTTTCTGGTAATTGTGGGGATGGGGGACTGACTGTAGGACTGGCAAGCTCACTGGGACCAGGAATCTGTTCTTCCTCTATGGGTTCAACTTCCAGTTCTCCTTGTCTTGGGACTTCTTGTGGTACGGATTCTGATGCTGGTTCTACCACTTGAGGGAAGGCGATCATTGGGAATACTACTGCTCCATAGTAATTTGGCCATGTTTTTGGGAAATCTCCTAAGACTGTATGGAACACATCTTCTTCCTCCTTGACAGGTTGTACCTTTATGAGTAAGGTGACTTCTGGTGTCTTCAGGGTTTCAGGACATGGTTTGAGTTGATCTCTTGACATGACAGCTGATGTCCTTCCTTCATCCTTACTGATGAGACACACTTTGGGATTATCCATTCTTGATGGTAAGACTGTATATGGGGTGGTTTCCCACTGATTATCCAATTTGTTTGTGCGTCGTTTCCTCTTGAGAACTTGGTCCCCAGGTTGCAATGGGGTTGCTAGAGCATGCTGGTTGAAGGTTCTCTCCTGTCTTCCCCTTGCTTGTTGGAGACTTTTCTCTACGCACTCTTGTCTTGGCGATACTGTTGCTGACGTAGGGTATCCCAATTAGATTCTTGAACTTCTGCATCTGGCTTTAGAATTCCCATATCTAAATCAATTGGCAGTTTACCGGGCCTTGCACGCATGAGGTAAGCGGGGGTGCAGTTTGTAGAACTCACCAGGACAAGTCCACCAAGTCGGGCAATTTCTCTGGCCATTGATTTCTTTCTGACTCTGGTAAGGTCTTCAACAGGTCAATCACAATATGGTTCATCTTCTCGCATAAGCAATTTGTTTGGGGATGGTATGCTGTTGTACGGATCTTTTTACAGCCATACATGTTGCCGGGGTCCCGTATCCACGTCTTGAACTCGCTTCCGTTTTTATGATGGAAGGTAACCTGTACTTTGACATGATGGATTTTGGTCTTTGTGCATGCTCAGCTCAGATCCGTTTTTTTATATACTGTATACCAGATTTCCTATGATGAAATTCACATTTGAACTCACAGAGGCCCATCGGCGTGGTTAACGCTGTCTTCTCCTTGTCAGCCTCTGCCACCGCACCAGTGCAATTCGGGATGAGCCGGGTTGAGTCCCGGGACTGTCGCATCTAATGGATGCGGCAATTCCGGGCAGCTGCTGACTGATATTTTTAGGCTGGGGGGCTCCCCATAACGTGGGGCTCCCCATCCTGAAAATACCAGCCTTCAGCCGTGTGGCTTTACCTTGGCTGGTATCAAAATTGGGGGGACCGCACGCCGTTTTTTTAAATTATTTATTTATTTATTGTACTGCACGATATAGACCCGCCCACCGGCGGCTGTGATTGGTTGCAGTGAGACAGATGTAACTCAGCGTGGGGGCGGGTTTGACTGGAACCAATCATAGGCGCCGGTGGGTGGGGGAAGCAGTGAATACGAGATTGAATAATGGGCGGCCGGCTTTTTAAAAAGAGGAAAAGCCGCCAGAGCAGTGTGAGTGTGTCTGTATGTATGTACCATCCAGCCATCACCTCCTCCATATTTGGAAGTGAGTGTGAATGGCTCCACCTGCACCTGTGTTGCCTCCACCTAGTGGGGGTTTAGCTGTATCCTGCTGGAGTAGTAGTAGTCTTTTGGCCTGAGCAATATACAGCTGCAATTCCATCTTGCTGTAAGTAATGATATTTTCTTTTTTGCTTTTTTATATTATATATAGTGTAGGGACCTACAAGCATGAGGTGACGAGGGTTGTAGGCTTACGTCTTATGGCCATAACGCTAACAAAAAACCTCAAAAACTTTTTTGTACAGGATACAGCCAGGCCCCTTTTTGTTAGGCCTTGCTATCAGAGTTTCTGTCCCTACGTAGCGCGCAGTGGGGGTACGGCTTGGCAGCCCGCCTGATCTAATAGTATGGGCGTCACCTAATAGGCTGCGGGTTTGTGACTGTGCGTCTGCTAGTGTGAACAGTGCTCTATGCAAGCCACCAGTGTGCAGTTTTACCATCCAGCCATCACCTCCTCCATATTTGGAAGTGAGTGTGAATGGCTCCACCTGCACCTGTGTTGCCTCCACCTAGTGGGGGTTTAGCTGTATCCTGCTGGAGTAGTAGTAGTCTTTTGGCCTGAGCAATATACAGCTGCAATTCCATCTTGCTGTAAGTAGTGTCTGTATGTATGCAGCAGAGCAGTGTGTGTCTGTATGTATGCAGCAGAGCTGTGTGTGTGTCTGTATGTATGCAGCAGAGCTGTGTGTGTGTCTATGTATGCAGCAGAGCTGTGTCTGTATGTATGAATGCAGCAGAGCAGTATGTGTGTGTCTGTATGTATGTATGCAGCAGCAGTGTGTGTGTCTGTCCGTATGTATGCAGCAGAGCAGTGTGGGTGTCTCTGTATGTATGCAGCAGAGCAGTGTGTGTGTCTGTATGCAGCACAGATGTGTGTGTCTGTCTGTAGGCATGTATGATGTGTATCTATGTATGTCAGTGTATATGAATGTATAGATTTGTCTGTTCATATGTATTTTGTGAGTTTGTCTTTAATGTGTATGTGTGTAATGTGTATGTGTGTGTGTCTGCGTGTTTATGGGGCCCGCTGGGACTCTTTCGCCTGGGGCCCACAAAAACCTGGAGCCGGCCCTGTTACCTCTGCAAAACAATTTTCAGTTACATTCATTCCTAGCAGCATAGTTGGTTCACGATCTCGCCGGTCAACATCAACAATGACACTACCCTGGTTCTGCAATTCAACTCTCCCAATCTTAAAGGTCATTTCTCTGAAACCAACCTGTGGTACTAATTCACCATTTCTAGTGTGATGCCCTGGACCCCCAGGGGTCACAGGTCACTACACACACCACATACAACCCCACCCCAGTAAGGTACCATCAGTCAAACAAAGACCTGATTGCCTCCCTCAGAGTTAGACAGGCACACCAGGTGGGCGGAGTCAGGCGGATAGACATGCCCCCCGAGGAGTCTGCTGGCCCGAGGCAGGAGACACAAGCGGAGATTGAGTTAGGAGAGAGGAGTACAGTTCTGCGTGGGGCCTGAGTTGGAGCCTAGGACCCCCGATCAGTCAGGCAGGCAGACGGTAGTTGCCGCCTGCAGGAGACTGGGAATACGAGGGACCGGGACAGGATAGTGGCCCGCCGGAACCGAATCGGGGAGCCAACTGGATACCGGAGCACCAGGCAGGGTACTCAGACCCCGAACTAGGCTATAAGCCACCACCATAGTCAAATCAACTGATTGTGGTCTGGACCTCATGGGTTCCTTCCCACCTAAGTCCCGATTGAAGGCAACAGCCCAACCCATCCGGATAAGCGCCACCGCCAAAGGCCAGAGATCCACAGGGCCAGCGTCTGCGGGCAAACGGGCTCCACCGACACTTATACGCCGGGGAGCAGACTACCAGTGCCCAGGCACAGTAGTCAAGATACACACACAGGTGCAGGAGAAAGGCGGACATTGCCAACCTGACTGGAGAAGCTGCAGCCGGCTGCGGGCCCCGTTCATCACCCTGTTTGGTTTACCAGCGCCTTCAGTGTCTTGTATCAGAGTGAGTACACCAGTGCCCTCAGGCACCGCACCGCACTGCACCGCAACACTGCGCCCTGCACCCCGGCCCCCGCCAACCGGGCCCTGGGACCAACATCCCCTACCCACGGAGGGGTCAACACCTAGCTTCGCCACCACACTGCTCCCGGGAGTCTCCGTACCTTCACCGCAGCGGTGGTGTCCACAATCACCACAACCCGTGGGTGGCGTCACGAACTATCATCCCAAAACCAAATACCCGCATCCCCCGCGCGTAGCGCCAACCCCCCTTGCAGAGCGACGTGACCCCCGGGTCCGTGAGAGGCTCGAGCCACCACCCGTAGAACACAAGCACAGATCCGAGTGGCTCGGCGACCGCAGCCGAGGCCGCGGGGCGGTACACATCGACTCTTCTGACGTCACGAACAGGATAGAACCAGTCTACTTACCGGTAGAAGTGCGCCTTGTGGTTCCCGTCAGCGGCGTCCCGCTGAAAAATCTGAAGATCCGCCATCTTGGGCGCGAAAGTTTCCTGCTCGAGTCGTCTTCCCCGAGCAGTGAAAGCGCGAAAGTGAAGCCCCGCCCCCAAATAGAGAAGTGCTGTAAAAAAAACAACAAGGGGGGAGCAGGTGAGCCGGCTGCTGCTGCTGCCCACGGGAGAAGGAAAAGGAGAATGTCGGCGTCCCAGGAGGTGATCGGAGCGGCACCCATCACCGGAGCAGCAGGGCCTGAAGGTAAATAAGCTAGCCAGCGGGTGGCTCCCGCTCCGGTCGCAGGAGCGGAGGTCTCAGGGATGACAGCAACCCCAGCGGCACCCGCCGAGGGACCCACCGGTGGTGACGACCCTGCGACGGTAACGGACCAGGCACCGGTAGGCCGCCTGGCTGCACCTGAGAGGCCGGAATCGGAAAGCAGCAACTCTGATAGCAGTATCCCGGTGGCCACATATATCCCGCGGGACGGCGGGAACAGCTACCGGATGGCTTTGTCGCCCCAAGCATATTATGTGCTAGCACTGGATGAAGCGGATACGGATTCCATCTCGGAAGAGGAGTCCCCACCCGCCATGCTGGTCCCAATCTGCAGGTGTTGCGGCTTACCCGGGCACTTCGCTAGAGTGTGCCCCAGCGGTGCCGAACCTTAAAGCCGCAAAGAATTAACCCCTGAAGTTTCAAGTTCAATGTTTTAAAGTTGAAATTTTAAAGGTCCCGTCCCTGCATCACTGTATTCCTTTGTTGAACGCCCCCATGTTCCGTGGGGCGCCATCCGGTACGCCGGATGGAAGGAGCCGGACCCTGCCTGACTTGTTGAACGCCGCTGGGGTCAGAGCCTCGGTGAAGGACGGCAGGGAGTTAAAGGAGCGAGGACAGTTCTGTAAGTGGAGCCCGGCCACCGTACCCACACCGCAGGCAGTGGAAGACTGGATCTTTCTGGACAGTGCCACCGTGAGTGAGCGTGGAATTGGGGACTCGTGCTGCCCTGTGGTGGACAGGGGAAAGTGACTGGGGGAGGCTGTGTCGGCAGCGGAGTTTCAACGGTGTTTTTGTGGTAGCCCGTTGGTTACTGAAGTGCCCGTCCCTGTTGGGACTGATGTTGTCCCCGTTTCATACCCCTTAACCCCTGCATGAGTAATCATGAACAAGGCCGAGAACTTGCAGGCCACCCAATAACTTTTGGGCTTGTAAATATTGCCCCATTGCCCTTCCCGCAACTGCCGGTCTCCGGAGAGGCTGGTTGGAGGAGGGACCCGCAGCAAAGCATGCTGGGGTCCGGTCACCATTGGAACTGGTGGCCATCCTCCGGGTCAGGGGTCCCCTTGGACGTGGGGCCTCTGAATGACTGCCGGGTGCGAAGCACCGTACCCATTTTCGCTTGGGTAGCCTAGCCAGGTTCCTGTTTCCGGACTGGGGAAAAGGGGTGCTGCCCATTTCTTAGGGGCAGCATCAAGGTGCAGGTTGCTTGGGTGGGAAAGCGGAAGGACATGGACCCGTTCCTTGTTATTAATAAAAATGTTCCCGTTTGCAACAGTTGAAGTAATGTGCCTCCCGTAAGGGAAGAAATGGAAAAAAATGCTTGTTTGAATGTTTTTTTCAATTGTTTATATCTTTTACAGAAAAATAAAAACCGGTGATGGACGGGCAGTGCACAGACGGTCTGCATTAAACCAAGGGGGAATGTGACGCCCTGGACCCCCAGGGGTCACAGGTCACTACACACACCACATACAACCCCACCCCAGTAAGGTACCATCAGTCAAACAAAGACCTGATTGCCTCCCTTAGAGTTAGACAGGCACACCAGGTGGGCGGAGTCAGGAGGATAGACACGCCCCCCGAGGAGTCTGCTGGCCCGAGGCAGGAGACACAAGCGGAGATTGAGTTAGGAGAGGGGAGTGAGAGGAGTACAGTTCTGCGCGGGGCCTGGGTTGGAGCCTAGGACCCCCGATCAGTCAGGCACACAGACAGTAGTGGCCACCTGCAGGAGACCGGGAATATGACCGGTGGAACCGTGAGGGACCGGGACAGGGTAGTGGCCCACCGGAACTGAACCAAGGAGTCAACTGGATACCGGAGCACCAAGCAGGGTACTCAGACCCCGAACTAGGCTATAAGCCAACACCATAGTCAAATCAACTGATTGCGGTGTGGACCTCAGGGGTTCATTCCCACCTAAGTCCCGATTGAAGGCAACAGCCCAACCCCTCCGGATAAGCGCCACCGCCAAAGGCCAGAGATCCACAGGGCCAGCGTCTGTGGGCAAACGGGCTCCACCGACACTTATACGCCAGGGAGCAGACTACCAGTGCCCAGGCAAAGTATTCAAGATAAACACACAGGTGCAGGAGAAAGGCGGACATTGCCAACAATGACTGGAGAAGCTGCAGCCGGCTGCGGGCCCCATTCATCACCCCGTTTGGTTTACCAGCGCCTTCAGTGTCTTGTATCAGAGTGAGTACACCAGTGCCCTCAGGCACCGCACCGCGCTGCACCGCAACACTGCGCCCTGCACCCCGGCCCCTGCCAACTGGGCCCCGGGACCAACATCCCCTACCCGCGGAGGGGTCAACGCCTAGCTGCGCCACTACACCGCTCCCGGGAGTCCCCGTACCTTCACCGCAGCGGTCGTGTCCACAATCACCCCAACCCGTGGGTGGCGTCACGAACTATGATCCCAAAACCAAATACCCGCATCCCCCGCACGTAGCACCAACCCCCTTGCAGAGCGATGTGACCCCCGGGTCCGTGAGAGGCTCGAGCCACCACCGGGAGAACGCGAGCATGGATCCGAGTGGCTCGGTGGCCGCAGCCGAGGCCGCGGGGTGGTACACTAGCACATATATTCAATGCAATGTTAGATGGACCACTGCTAATGTCTGAATCAGCCCAGTACCTTTTATAAAGGACATATGGAATTGATGTTATTTGGGAACCAGTGTCAAGCAAGGCTTTGAGCGGAATGCCATCCAGCATGATGGGGATGACTGGACGTCCTCCCACATACTTGTCGTGCCAGGGTGAGGGGCCTTGAGAGTTCATTCCTGAGGAGCGGCCCGCCTCCCCAGGGGATCCCTATTTAAAGCACATTCACGGGTAAAGTGACCTGGCTCCTTGCAACGGCGGCAAATGGGCTGTCCACCTGGCTGATTGCAGTCGCTGGGTCGTCCTCTCGTTGCTTGGTATCTCCTAGGCCTCATCCATGGGACATCCTCCTTGCTGGTCGCCAACTCCATCTTGGGTGCAGACTTGGATCCACGCAGCTCCTGGACGATCCTAGCCATGGAAGCAACAGTGTCTGTCAGAGCATCAAGCTTTTGAAGGAGAGCCTCATTAGTGATGGGCTCCAGGTGGTTAGCGGCAGCCGCTGACATGGCTGATGTCACTGGCACTCCCGGCTGCTGGGGTGCCGCTGTAGGGTGTTGAACAGTGTCTATATCCCGGAGCTCCTCTACCTGCTGGAGGTGGATGGCTCTATCCTTTAGCTGGGCAAACGTTAGTCCTGGATACTGGATCACCATCATGCTCAGTTGTCCCCGGTGGGAAGGAGATGAGAGTCCATCCAGAAATTGGTCTATCAGCAGCTTATCAGCTCTGGGGGCTAAGGCAGGTTCTGCTAACTTAAGTGCTTTGAGCGCCTCCTGCAAGTTTAAGGAAAAGTCTCTTGCGCTCTCTCTAGGTTCTTGCTTGCATCCAAAGAACCTCATTTTAGCCCGGCTGCCGGCAGTGGATTCAAAAGCTGCTTTTAGTCCAGCTATTATGTGCTCTACAATGTCTTTTGCATCATCTGACCAGGACGTAACCTCTTGCTCGGCATTGCCGGTTAACTGTCCCATAAGCATACCGACACGCTGGGCTTCCGTCAGGGGGTACATGCTGTAGTAGATTTTTAGCTTTCCGACAAAGTCATTAAGTGTGTTGGGCTCACCTGAGTACTGCGGCAGCCACACTGCACCCGGGGTGTACGGCATCAGGAACAGCATGATAGGTGCCGCTGCACCGCCAGGTACAACAGCGTCTCCCTGCTGTGACAGCTTTGCGCCCCCTTATTTAATTTCACCACTCTTCTTCATGGCAAGCCTGGAGTATTTTCCTGCGTCCCTCTTTGGATCACAGCACAGAGCCCACCTCCTCTGCAAGCGGTGGGCAGAGTCTTGGTTTAGGCGCAGTGTTCTCCCACACGTAGCAGCTAATGGCGCGATCCAAGATGGCGCCTGGAAAATTTTACCAATGATGTTTTTAGATTTTCCAGGTATCTTTGCAAAGTTTAAAGTACGTTCTTTGTTGCAACAATTCACAGGGCAAGTCTTTTATGCTATGCAATATGTCTATACATGCGAACGTAACCCGGGTTGCAGCCGGGTCCAGTCCGCATCCTGTTCGTGACACCAAAGTTGTGTCGCCAAGGGTTAAGGGGATACCCAGAACCGGGCCATGGGGTTACTTCTGGAAAGGGGATCACAGTGTCGTGACCTAGTCTGTGATCCCTGGTTCCACAATAAAAGGAGGTTATGTTCGTGACGCCACCCGTGGAATGTGATCGCAGATGACCACCGCTGCTGCAGAACCTCCGGGGTGATGGATGGCAGCTTGAGATGGGACTGCTCCCCACGGGCAGAGCCTTTTCCCCGGGGCAGTGTGATAGTCTATGGGGGGAGTGCAAGACACGAGCACAATAAACAAGCAGACTCATGGTTTTGCAGTTTCTTTGTCCTTTACTGATGATGGTATTCAGCAGAGTACTGTCCACGAAGTCTGTGAAGGGTTCAGGGTTTCTCCCACCCAGCCGGACCTTTTTGGCTTCCTTATCTGCACTGTGTGTCTGTGGTCTGCTGCTGTGTGAACTAGGCAGCTGGCCCTGTTCTGCTCCCAGGTACCGACCTGACAGGCAACTCGAGTCCTTACTTGTAGTGTTCCTGAACTCTGCGCTTGTTGCTGTGTCTGTGGTAAAGGTGAAGAATGTGGAATCTTCAATTCTCTGGTGTTAACTGTGCGGTGTGTAATCTGCACAGCCTCAGATCCAGCATCCGTTCTGTGTGCTTCACTGGGGTGAGTTCAGCAATACTCTTTCTCCCAGGTATGTTCGTCTGTTTAATCTGTCTCCTTTCCTCAGACCCTCAGCTTAGGCCTGGAATTGGTCAGCGGATCCTGTGGTGAGCTAAAGCCAGCTCCAACCTGCAGATCCTCAGTCCTCTGCACTGACTGAACAAACAAACTCAAACTGAACTGACCACTTCCTCTCCACACCAGAATATACAGGGAAGCAGCTTGGTCTCCTCCTTCTGGCCAGGAGGTCTTGATGTTGTGTGTGGGGAGTTAAGCATTTGTGTTGTTACTGTGGCAACCCTGGGGTGCTAAAGGTGTAGCGTCGGTCATTACCAAAATTTCAGAAGGACTGATGTTACGATGTTGTTCCTCGTTCCTGCAGCAGCACACATCACTGTGTGTGAAGCCGCAGGAGCGAGGAACATCGTCTTACCTGCGTCCCGGCTGCAATGAGGAAGGAAGGAGGTGGGCGGGATGTTTACGTCCCGCTCATCTCCGCCCCCTTGCTTCTATTGACCGCCTGCCGTGTGACGTCGCTGTGACACCGCACGACCCGCCCCCTTAGGAAGGAGGTGGTTCGCCGGCCAGAGTGACGTCACAGGGCAGGTAAGTGCATGTGAATCTGCTGTAGCGATAATGTTCGCTACGGCAGCTATCACAAGATATCGCAGCTGCGATGGGGGCAAGGACTATCGCAATCGGCATCGCTACCATCGGCTTGCGATATCATAGTGTGCAAAGTACCCCTAAGACTGTGTTTTAATAAGAGCAAGCCACTATGTAGGTTCTGTAAGACATGAAGCCCCCAAAATTACACGAGGTTTCTGATAGGATGGTACTGGCTTTGAGGCACAAGTAGTGCCACTGACACCAAGTATTAATAAAAATTGGGTAACACTAAGGGGCACTTTGCACACTACGACATCGCAAGCCGATGCTGCGATGCCGAGCGCGATAGTCCCTGCCCCCGTCGCAACTGCGATATCCTTGTGATAGCTGCCGTAGCGAACATTATCGCTACGGCAACTTCACATGGACTCACCTGTCCTGCGACCGTCGCTCTGGCCTGCAACCCGCCTCCTTATTAAGGGGGCGGGTCGTATGGCGTCACTGCGACGTCACACGGCAGGTAGCCAATAGGAGCGGAGGGGCGGAGATGAGCGGGACGTAAACATCCCGTCCACCTCCTTCCTTCCGCATATCCTACGGAAGCCGCAGTGATGCCGGTAGGAGATGTTCCTCGCTCCTGTGGCTTCACACACAGCGATGTGTGCTGCCGCAGGAACGAGGAACAACATCGGACCGTCGTGTCAGCGTAATCATGGATTACGCCGACGCTGCACCGATGATACGATTACGACGCTTTTGCGAACGTTAATCGTATCATCGAGCCTTTACACACTACGATCTCGCATGCGATGCCGAAAGTACGTCATTTTCAATTTGACCCCACCGACATAGCACCTGCGATATCGTAGTGTGCAAAGTACCCCTAAGGCCCGTTTCACACGTCAATGAAAAACACAGACGTTTTTCACTGGCATGTAAAACACGCACATGTCCCTGCATGTGCCGAAAATCACGGCACACGTGGGTTGTCTAAGTGCAATCCGGGCTCCGTTCTCCGTGGCCCGTGATTGCACTTAGAGATTCACTCACCTGCGCCCGCTCCCGCTGTCCGTGGTGCTGAATCCTCCCGCGACGCAGCATCCGGCCGGCGGTGCCCCCTGCAGGAGCTGCTTCCAGGTCGGCTGTGTTGCGCATAATGAATATGCGCAACAGTAATCAGCCGGCACAGAAGGAGCAGGGAGAACGGGCTGCAGAGGACATCGCTGGACGCCGGGTGAGTTAAAATGTTTATTATTTTAAAAGCACGTTTTTTTCTGGCACGTGTTTCACGGACCACACCACTGCGTGGTCCGTGGAACATCAGTGATGCCAGAAAAAAATGGACATGTCTCCGTGCAGCAATCACGCACACGCGGGTACGCTGCACGGAGACACGTGCAGTGAAAAATCACTGACGTGTGAGCAGACCCATTCATTAGAATGGGTCTGCGTATGTCAGTGATTCTGGTACGTTTAAAAAAAAGCACAAACGTACCAGAATCACTGACGTGTGAAAGGGGCCTAAGACTGTGTTTTAATAAGAGCAAGCCACTATGTAGGTTCTGTAAGATTTGAAGCCCCAAAATTACACTAGGTTGCTGATAGGAAGGTATTGGCTTTGAGGCACAAGTAGTGTTACTGACACCAATTATTAACAAAAATTGGTTAACACTGAGACTGTGTTTTAATAAGAGCAAGCCACTATGTAGGTTTTGATCAAGCAAGCAACATAGGTTGGATAACCATTACATTGATTAAAGCCAGAGAAACAAATGGTATGACTCCAAAATAATAAAAATATATAATTTTATTGCAAATTCATAAAATTAAACATCATAAAGAAAAAACAACATTCACAGCAGTAAATCCTCAATAGAAGGTGGAACGGTACCATACATGTAGAGAATGTAGTATATAAAAAGTACAATATATGTCAACATACATGTGGTAATAACATTTCATCCCTACTCCATAGAGAAAGATATACACAAATCACTACTGGGGTTTCAACAATCAATCACCCTCAGAGATGGTATCATCCCTATGAATGCTGACACCATACAGGGATATACGAAATGTTTCAAAACATGTGTCAGCAAATGGTTGGTAGTAGTATCTAGTCCCTGCTCATTAAGGGCTGGGATACACTCACACATTTGGTGGGGTTTTAACAATAAATCACCCTCACGGAAGATATACTCCCTGTGAGTGAAAAACAACCATATACTGACCAGTAAGATAGAACCGCACCACCTGCCTGTCCCAACGCGCGTTTCACCCTCTTCCTCAGGGGACGTATGCTGGGTAAGTGTGGATCAAGGGTATAAATGCCCCGGACAATCACCCAATTATCAGAAAAATGTGTGCTAACCTGGTTACTCTCATTGTGTACTCTGGGCCACATGTCTACCTTCAGGACGTCACTTCCACCACATCATACTGACGTCTGTCCTAGCCAATCATTTGTGTTTACGTCAGCGTTAAACCACCAGTCGGGTGCAGTATAGCTGTGATTCACTTCCGGGTGGCCGGGCCCATAATCCCATAGAGTGTTCTCATAACTTAAAAGGATTAACACAGCAAGGTGTATGCATATAACTAGGGATCCCTGGACGCCGCAGTGAGTCTAACAGTCATAATTTAATAAAGGTACATGTCTCTACGGACATATATCTCCAAATGAGAGCCTTTCATTGGTTGTGACGTAGTCGTCCACTACACCAATGAGGCATCTCCATTCAGTATCCAATCATAGGCCTGCCAATCGCATCAGTCCGCCCGGCATGTAAATCGTGCTGGACCGAGCATGCGTGGTCGTGACGTAGTCAAGCATTACACCAATGAGGCATCCCTGCTCTATGTCCAATCATAGACGGCCAAACACGTCATTCAACACAGCGTGTAGATAATGCTAACCGAGCATGCGTGGACATGTTGCGGCGTCCATGGTTACCAAGGAGGGACACACGGCAAAAAATGCATACACACATCGCAGCGTCACCGGATGTTCAAATGGACTCAAAACGTCATAGTTCAATCAGGAACATAGACATGTTGGAACCATAACCTTCAAACCGGAGGAGGTTCCGTTGTCTATTATCCTGATCACAGTATAGCTGTGATTCACTTCCGGGTGGCCGGGCCAATAATCCCATAGAATATTCTCATAACTTGAAAGATTGACACAGCAGGATGTATGCATATAACTCGGAATCCATGGACGCCGCAGTAAGTCTCACAGTCATAATTTAATAAAGGTACATGTCTCTACAGGACATATATCTCCAAATGAGAGCCTTTCATTGGTTGTGACGTAGTCGTCCAATACACCAATGAGGCATCTCCATTCAATGTCCAATCATAAGCCTGCCAACCGCATCAGTACGCATGGCATGTAGAACGTGCTGAACCGAGCATGCGTGGTTATGGCATAGTCAAACATTGCACCAATGAGGCATCCCCACTCTATGTCCAATCATAAGCGGCCAATCACGTCAGTCAACACAGCGTGTAAATAGTGCTGACCGAGCATGCGTGGACATATTGCGGCGTCCATGGTTACCAACAGAGGGACTAAAGGCAAAAAAATACATACACACATCGCAGCATCACCGGATGCTCAGGTGGACTAAAGGAGTCATAGTTCAATCAGGAACATAAACATATTGGAACCATAACCTTCAACCAAAGGAGGTTCCGTTGTTTACTGTCCTGATGCCCCAGTACAACGAAAGGCATCTCGATTCTATGGACGCTCACCAGTCTCTCGGACGCATCCGCCCCCATAACATGAGAGCTGAGCCATCGTAGGGTTACCGTTTAACCTCCTAATGGACCTTTATTACCTTCACATCATTAGGTCATTAGGTGGCCCATAGGTCATACCTCCTATAGCAAAATCCATTAATAGTCCCTCTGACTTAAACACACTCTAATTTAGTGGCACAAATATCCCCTAAGCAGCGTCCCCCCTCTAAGGATCTGTATAAAATTTACTTCCATTGGTTTTGTAGAATTAGTAGGCCCAAATCCATCCCAATATTAACCAATGTGGCATAATAGCACGGTAACCATGGGGACAGGAGTCATGCCTCACCCCCACCGCGGCATCACGAGTGACCACGCACGCCGGACCATAAGTTCCGACCAGCCCGGCCACCGAGACGCCGCAATGAGGACGAGACACCCGTGATCCCAATGGTCCTGCGCTTAGCCAGTGAATGAAAAAAAAAAAAAAAAAAAGGGAAGGGGAAGAAGGAGAGGGAGAATACCCATCAGGGAAGAAATCTTCAATATTGAGTGAAAAAATCATTTTCAAAGTCCGCAGATCCAATGTCCTTTAAACTATGTAGGTTTTGTAAGATATGAAGCCCCCAAAATTACATTAGGTTGCTGATAGGAAGGTACTGGCTTTGAGGCACAAGTAGTGACACTGACACCAAGTATTAATAAAAATTGGGTAACACTAAGGGGTACTTTGCACACTACGACATCTCAGGTGCGATGTCGGTGGGGTCAAATCGAAAGTGACCCACATCAGGCGTCGCTGTCGACATCGGAGTATGTGAATCCTTTTTACTACGATTAACGAGCGCAAAAGCGTCAAAATCCTATGATCGGTGTAGCGTCGGTCATTTCCATAATTTCGGAAGGACCGATGTTACGATGTTGTTCCTCGTTCCTGCGGCAGCACACATCGCTGTGTGTGAAGCCGCAGAAGCGAGGAACATTGCCTTACCTGCGTCCCGGCTACAATGAGGAAGGAAGGAGGTGGGCGGGATGTTTACGTCCCGCTCATCTCCGCCCCCTTGCTTCTATTGGCCGCCTGCCGTGTGATGTCGCTGTGACACCGCACGACCCACCCCCTTAGGAAGGAGACGGTTCGCCGGCCAGAGCGACGTCGCAGGGCAGGTAAGTGCATGTGAAGCTGCCGTAGCGATAATGTTCGCTACAGCAGCTATCACAAGATATCACAGCTGTGACGGGGGTTGGGACTATCGCGCTCGGCATCGCTACCATCGGCTTGCGATGTCGTAGTGTGCAAAGTACCCCTAAGACTGTGTTTTAATAAGAGCAAGCCACTATGTAGGCTCTTTAAGATGCGAAGCCCCCAAAATGATACTAGGTTGCTGATAGGAAGGTACTGACCTTGAGGCACAAGTAGTGCCACTGACAAAAAGTATTAATAAAAATTGGGTAACACTGAGACTGTGTTTTAATACGAGCAAGCCAGTATGTAGGTTGTATAAGATATGAAGCCCCCAAAATTACACTAGGTTGCTGATAGGAAGGTACTAGCCTTGAGGCACAAGTAGTGCCACTGACACCAAGTATTAATGAAAATTGGGTAACACTGAGATTGTGTTTTAATAAGAGCAAGCCACTATGTAGGTTCTGTAAGATATGAAGCCCCCAAAATTACACTAGGTTGCTGATAGGAAGGTACTGGCCTTGAGGCAAAAGTAGTGCCACTCACACCCAAGTAGTAATAAAAATAGGTAACACTGAGACTGTGTTTTAATAAGAGCAAGCCACTATGTAGGTTCTGTAAGATATGAAGCCCCCAAAATTACACTAGGTTGCTGATAGGAAGGTACTGACCTTGAGGCACAAGTAGTGCCACTGACACCAAGTATTAATAAAAACTGGGTAACACTGAGACTGTGTTTTAGTAAGAGCAAGCCACTATGTAGGTTCTGTAAGATATGAAGCCCCCAAAATTATACTAGGTTGCTAATAGGAAGGTACTGACCTTGAGGCACAAGTAGTGCCACTGACACCAAGTATTAATAAAAATTGTGCAACACTGAGACTGTGTTTTAATAAGAGCAAGCCACTATGTAGGTTCTGTAAGATATGAAGCCCCCAAAATTACATTAGGTTGCTGATAGGAAGGTACTGGATTTGAGGCACAAGTAGTGACAGTGAAACCAAGTATTAATAAAAATCGGGTAACACTAAGGGGTACTTTGCGCACTACGACATCACAGGTGCGATGTCAGTGGGGTCAAATCGAAAGTGACCCACATCCGGCGTCGCTGTCGACATCGGAGTATGTGAATCCTTTTTACTACGAATAACGAGCGCAAAAGCGTCGAAATCGTATGATCGCTGTAGCATCGGTCATTTCCATAATTTCAGAAGGACCGATGTTACGATGTTGTTCCTTGTTCCTGCGGCAGCACATATCGCTGTGTTTGAAGCCGCAGGAGCAAGGAACATCGCCTTACCTGCATCCCGGCTGCAATGAGGAAGGAAGAAGGTGGGCGGGATGTTTACGTCCCGCTCATCTCCTCCCCCCTGCTTCTATTGGCCGCCTGCCATGTGACGTCACTGTGATGCCGCACGACCCGCCCCCTTAGGAAGGAGATGGTTCGCCAGCCAGAGCGGCGTCGCAGGGCAGGTAAGTGCATGTGAAGCTGCCGTAGCGATAATGTTCGCTATGGCAGCTATCACAAGATATCGCAGCTGCGACGGGGGTTGGGACTATCGCGCTCAGCATCGCTACCATTGGCTTGCGATGTCATAGTGTGCAAAGTACCCCTAAGACTGTGTTTTAATAAGAGCAAGCCACTATGTAGGCTCTGTAAGATATGAAGCCTCCAAATTACACTAGGTTGCTGATAGGAAGTTACTGACCTTGAGGCACAAGTAGTGCCACTGACACCAAGTATTAATAAAAATTGGGTAACACTAAAGGCGGCGTTACACGGTACGATATATCATGCGATTTGTCGTCGGGGTCACGGAATTTGTGACGCACATCCGGCATCGTTAGAGATGTCGTACCGTGTGACACCTCCGAATGACTGTTAACGAGCAAACATACTCACCTTATCGTTGCTCGTTGACACGTCATTCATTTCCATAATGTTGTTCCTCCTTCTGCACGCTGGTTGCTCATCGTTCCCGTGGCAGCACACATCGCTACGTGTGACACCCCGGGAACGACGAACAACAACTTACCTGCGTCCCGCCGGCAATGAGGACCGATGGAGGTGGGCGGGATGTTACGTCCCGCTCATCTCCGCCCCTCCGCTTCTATTGGGCGGCCGCTGTGTGACATCGCTCTGACGCCGAATGTCCCTCCCCTTCAGAAAGAGGATGTTCGCCGCCCACAGCGACGTCGTTAGGGAGGTAAGTACGTTTGACGGGGGTTTAACGACTTTGAGCGACACGGGCAATGAATTGCCCATGATGCACAAACGACGGGGGTGGGTGCCATCGCTCATGCGATCGCACGATAAATCGTTGCGTGTAACGCCGCTTTTAGACTATGTTTTATTAAGAGCAAGCCACTATGTAGGTTCTTTAAGATATAAAGCCCCCAAAATTACACTAGGTTGCTGATAGGAAGGCACTGGCCTTGAGGCACAAGTAGTGCCACTGACACCAAGTATTAATAAAAATTGGGTAACACTGAGACTGTGTTTTAATAAGAGCAAGCCACTATGTAGGTTCTGTAAGATATGAAGCCCCCAAAATTACACTAGGTTGCTGATAGGAAGGTACTGGCCTTGAGGCACAAGTAGTGCCTCTGACACCAAGTAGTAATAAAAATTGGGTTACACCGAGACTGTTTTAATAAGAGAAAGCCACTATGTAGGTTTAGTAAGATGTAAAGTGCCCAAAATTAGACTAGGTTGCTGATAGGAAGGTACTGGCCTTGAGGCACAAGTAGTGCCACTGACACCAAATAGTAATAAAAATTGGGTAACACTGAGACTGTGTTTTAATAGGAGCAAGCCACTATGTAGATTGTGTAAGATATGAAGCCCCCAAAATAACACTAGGTTGCTGATAGGAAGGTTCTGGCTTTGAGGCACAAGTAGTGCCACTGACACCAAGTATTAATAAAAATTGGGTAACACTAAGACTGTGTTTTAAAGGGAACCTGGCACCTAGAATATGCGTTCTGACCTATCAGCAGATGCATGTGTGCCCTAATTACACCTCCCTATCCATCCCTGTGCTGTAAAATTGTATAATATGAAAGTAATAAAAAACATTTTATTATCTTCATATTTCGTATGTAAATAGCAGGGAATGTGGTCACAGGGGCAGCGCCTGGCCCTATTGACGTCTGCTTATTTCCGTGGTTTAACGCCCCTGTGGGCGTGATACCATGGAGCGACGTCCCCGTCGCTCATTCTATCCTGCGCGCATTGCAGCAGGCTTCTTTTCCGGGTGTTCAATCGCTGGCTTCAGACGCGCACTGCGCATGCGCAGTGCGCGTCTGAAACTGACAAGGAGAACCCGGAAGAGAAGCCTGCCGCAATGCTCGCAGGAAAGAAAGAGCGAAGGGGATGTCGCTCCATGATATCACGCCCACAGGGGCGTGAAACCACGGAAATATGCAGACGTCCATAGGGCAAGGCGCCGCCCTTGTGACCACATTCCCTGCTATTTACATATGAAATATGAAGGTAATAAAACATTTTTTATTACTTTCATATTATACAATTTTACAGCATAGGGATGGGTAGGGAGGTGTAATTTGGGCACACATGCGTCTGCTGATTGGTCAGAACGCATATTCTAGGTGACAGGTTCCCTTTAATAAGAGCAAGCCAGTATGTAGGTTCTGTAAGATATGAAGCCCCCAAAATTACACTAGGTTGCTGATAGGAAGGTACTGGCCTGGAGGCACAAGTAGTGCCACTGACAACAAGTATTAATAAAAATTGGGAAACACTGAGACTCTTTGTGTTAGTGGCAGCAGGCCACTATCTAAGTTGTGTAAGATATGAAGCCCCCAAAATTAGGCTAGTTTGGTGCTATGAAGGTATTTTGCCTCAGGCTAGGTTCACATTTCCGTTGTTTTGCATCAGTCACATGCTTTGCTTGACGCATGTGACTGATGCATTGTACAACGGATGACAAAGAACAGAAATCATTGTCGGACTCCGTTGTATGCGGGGGGCAGAGCGCGAGGGGGCGGAGCCGAGCAGGGCCGTGGCGCTGAAGACGTCAGTGCAGCGGGTACTGCAGGGCTGGGGACAAGTGAGTGTGTGTGTGAGTGTGTGTGTGTGTGTGAGTGTGTGTGTGAGTGTGTGTAAGTGTGTGTGAGTGTGTACACATGCGGAGTGCGGGAGGGGGCGGAGAGCCGAGTGGGGAAGTGTCGGCCTCCTTGCACACGTATCCAGGGTAAATATCGGGTAACTAACCAAAGCGCATTGCTTGGTTACCCGATGTGTATCCTGGTTACGTGTGCAGGGAGCCAGAGAGAGCATGCGCAGCAAAATCCTATGGATTGCGCTGCTCAAAAAACGTTACAGGCTGCGTTACTCCCGCCCGGTGGTCAGTTAAAAAACGACTGACCGCGACGCAGCGGATGCAACGCAGCATCATCAGTCGCAATCTGTCACTAATAGAAGTCTATGGGGAAAAACTGGATTCCTGCAAAATATTTTGCAGGATACCGTAATTCCTCAAGGCGACGGATTGTGACTGATGCAAAACAATGGAAATGTGAACTTAGCCTCAGGCACAAGTAGTGCCACTGACACCGAGTATTAATAAAAATTGGGTAACACTGAGACTGTGAGTTAGTGGCAGCAGGCCACTATCTAAGTTCTGTAAGATATGAAGATCCCCAAAATTAGGCTAGTTTGGTGCTATGAAGGTATTTTGCTTCAGGCACAAGTTGTACCACTGACACATAGTATTAATAAAAATTTCGTAACACTCAGACTGTGAATTGAGATGGTTGCTGACAGGCACTACACTACACCTGAACCCATTGTTTTTACAATTTTAGGACCTTTTTTTTATCAAGTTGTAATGTGCCGCCCCAGTAGCGGATTGAACTGCTCGGATCGGGGGGTAGTGTCCGTTAGTGGCTCAAATGTGTCCGGACCCTGGGGCTTAGGGGCCACACTCTAAAGTGAAAGGGGTTATATGGAGGGGAGTTATAGTTCCTGATGCCACCCATGGTGTGCGGTAACTGGGAGTTCCGCCGCTGCTGTTGGGAGTACCCGGGGTGATGAAGTGGGGCAGCAAGGTGTCATTGTCCTCCACGAGTAGGGGCAGGGCCCAGGACTCTGGATGATGCTACGGGGTGTCGTCAAGTGGGAGGTCACTCAGGTACTCACTCAGCAAATAAGCGGACGCTGATAACCGGGTAAACCAAGTGTTTCCTGGTGATCCGTGACCTGCCTCCTGGCACAAAGTTTGGATTTTACGTAGTGGCCCGGTAGCTTGGAACCTGCCGAGCCCCGCTCCCCACTGTGGCTAAGTGAGGGAGCCTGCTCTTAGGGCTTACGCTTGGGATTTCAGTGGTCTGCTTGTTGGGAAGGCCCTATCCCCCTTGTTGCGCTAATGCCCCGATTCTGGAGCTAGTGGGAACAGTCCATAAAGGCCCCGTTCTCCGCAGGCAAATTGCCAGGTTGCCTGAAGCTTCTCCCTGACCTAGGGTCCGTGTATCCCACTGTGCCTTCGGTCCCGGACCGGTGATAGGACCAGGCTGCCGACCGTCCTCTTTGACAGGTCCCAGGTACCTAGCCTCAATCCCCTGTCACTGGGGGTTCGACTCCTCTAGGTCTAGACCACCGTCTTCAACCTAGTCAGCTTCCCCTGGGAGCCACTACTCCCAGCTCCCTCTGAGCTCCTCTCAGCTCGAGGGCTAACACACTTCTCCTCTTCCATTTCTCTTCTACACTCCTCACCTCCCTACCTGACCCCTAGGTGGGCGATCCTATTCCGCTTAAGCCGTCCACTGGTGTGCCTGGTGGGTGTGGTGCAGGGTGTATCTAGGATTTGATTTGCTGTTGGAGGCAGCACTGCAAGATGGGGACCCAGAACCATGAGGGATTTGAATACTGCACTGGAAGGGCAGTTTGTGCAGTACCCTGTGACAACCTGAATTGTCCAGGGTCGTCACAGTAAAGGGTGCTTTACACGCTGCGACATCGCTAGAGATTGCTAGCGATGTCGAGCGCGATAGCACCCGCCCCCGTCGTTCGTGCGACATTTAGTGCTCACTGCCGTAGCGAACATTATCGCTACGACAGCGTCACACGCACATACAGTACAGACCAAAAGTTTGGACACACCTTCTCATCTCAAGAACAACTATTAAGAGGAGACTTTGTGCAGCATGCCTTCATGGTAAAATAGCTGCTAGGAAACCCCTGCTAAGGACAGGCAACAAGCAGAAGAGACTTGTTTGGGCTAAAGAACACAAGGAATGGACATTGGACCAGTGGAAATCTGTGCTTTGGTCTGATGAGTCCAAATTTGAGATCTTTGGATCCAACCACCATGTCTTTGTAGAAAAGGTGAACGGATGGACTCTACATGCCTGGTTCCCACCGTGAAGCATGGAGGAGGAGGTGTGATGGTGTGAGGGTGCTTTGCTGCTGACACTGTTGGGGATTTATTCAAAATTGATGGCATACTTAACCAGCATGGCGTTTAGTTGGACCATAATTTATTTTTCAACAGGACAATGACCCCAAACACACCTCCAGGCTGTGTAAGGTCTATTTGACCAAGAAGGAGAGTGATGCGGTGCTACGCCAGATGACCTGGCCTCCACAGTCACCAGACCTGAACCCAATCGAGATGGTTTGGGGTGAGCTGGACCACAGAGTGAAGGCAAAAGGGCCAACAAGTGTTAAGCATCTCTGGGAACTCCTTCAAGACTGTTGGAAAACCATTTCCGGTGACTACCTCTTGAAGCTCATCAAGAGAATGCCAAGAGTGTGCAAAGTAGTAATGAAAGCAAAAGGTGGCTACTTTGAAGAACCTAGAATATAAGACATATTTTCAGTTGTTTCACACTTTTTTAAGTATTTCATTCCACATGTTTTAATTTATAGTTTTGATGCCTTCAATGTGAATCTACAATTTTTAGAGTCAAGAAAATAAAGAAAACTCTTTGAATGAGGAGGTGTGTCCAAACTTATGGTCTGTACTGAACCTTGTCAGCGACGTCGCTGTGACCGCCGAACAATCCCTCCCTCAAGGGGGAGGTGCGTTCGGCGTCACAGCGATGTCACTGCGGCGTCACTAAGCGGCCGGCCAATAGAAGCGGAGGGGTGGAGATAAGCGGGACGTAACTTCCCGCCCACCTTCCTACTTCCACATTGCTGGTGGACGCAGGTAAGGAGATGTTCGTCGCTCCCGAGGTGTCACACATAGCGATTTGTGATGCCGCAGGGACGACGAACAACATTGTACCTGTGGCAGCAGCGATATTAAGGAAAGGAGCGACGTATCAACGATCACCGTTTGAACGATCTTGGTGTCACACGCTGCGATGTCGCTAGCGGCGCCGGATGTGTGCCACTAATGACGTGACCCCGACGATATATCGATAGAGATGTCGCAGCGTGTAAAGCACCCTTAATACCTATTGCTAATATAACAAACACAAGGGATGTAGCAGTGTTGAGATTTTGATTATTACTAGCAGATGTCAGGACTGCTTTATATCTCTCCCTGCCTGTGAATAAGCTCTCCCTATATCACACACTGCAGTAACAGACCGTATGCACCACTGATAGGAGGATTTTTTTTTGGCCTGTTTAAAACAGGAATGGCTGTCACCTAACTAAGCAATGCAGTAACACTGTCCCTATACCTTGTTCTATGATTTACATAGCTGCTACCACACAGTGGACACTGTCTTCAGCCCTTACAAGGACTATTTTGGATTGTGCAGCAGGACCACTATCTCATAGAACGCACTGCACTGTCCCTATACCTGTTTCTATGATTTACACAGCCGCTAGCAGCTAATGCTAAATATCTTCAGCCCTTAGAAGGACTAGTATTAGTTGGCTGGAGAAACGCTGTCCCGCACACAGTACAGTCTAGTTAAACCGGCAGCTCAGGAATAATTGCAGGTTCACAAAATGGCAGCAGCCTTATATAGCCCCTATGATGCTGTGCAGCCAAGCCAATCACAGTAACACCACAACAAAGATGGCTGTGGCGTCACTGTGAGGGCAAGCAACGTCAGATGTGTTCATTGGCTGGAAAAAGGCACCAGGAAGTCCAGAAATGAAAATGAAAGTATCGGAGCATATACCATATTAGCCGCCGGATACCGAATACCTCGAATAGCCCATTATCCGCCGGATACCGAATAGTGGCTAATATATTTGCTTGTCCCCATTTATTAACCTTTTGGGTGCTTCACAGGAACCAAAGCAATGTGGAAGGAAAAAATGAAAATTTTACTTTTTTCCACAAAAATGTTACTTTCGCCATAAAATTTTGTATTTTCACCAAGGTATAAAGAAAAAATGCTCCATAAAATTTATTACGCACTTTCTTCTGACTACGCTGATCAGAACCTTGTATGTTCTGGAAATCAACTATTTGGGCACAGGACAGGGCTCAGAACGGAAGTAGTGCAATTTGACTTTTTGAAAGCAAAATTAGCTGGAATCATTAGTAGACACGTTGTTGTATTTGGAAAGCCCCTGTTGTTTGGTGAGTACCTTGAACCCCCAGGGGCCACTCAGACGTTTATAATGTTGAGCCATCAAAATAAAATATACATTTTAACCACAAAATTGTTGCTTCAACCAGATAACTTTTTTCACAAAGGTATCAGGAAAAAATTCACCATAAAATTTATTGTGTAATTTCTCCTCAGTAAGAAGATACCTCATATGTGGTGCAAATCAACTGTTTAGGCAGACGACAGGGCTCGGAAGGGAAGGAGCGCCATTTGAGTGCAATATTGGCTGGAATCATTAGTGGATGCAATGCTGCATTTGGAGAGCCCCTGATGTACCTAAACAGTGAAATTCCCCCACAAGTGTCCCCATTTTGAAAACTAGACCCCTTAAGGAATTTATCTAGATGGTTGATGAGCACATGGAACACAAGGTGGATTCACAAAATTTTATAACATTGAGCTGTGAAAATACAAAAATACATTTTTAACAACAAAAATGTTGCGTCAACGCCAAATTATTCAAATTCACTAGGGTAACAGGAGATAATGAATAGGGCTGAGCGGATCCGGACTGTAAAAGTCCAGATCCGCGCGGTTTCAACAATTTTAGGGTGCCGGACCCGGGCACGGGATTCCGAGTGCATGATCCGGATTCGGCAATTAAAGTAAAAATAAAGAAAAGAAGAAATAAGTGAGAGTTTCATACTTACCGAGACTCGGTGTCATGGCGGCACACTGCTTCCGAGTCATGCATTCACTTCCTGTACTGTATAATCGCATACACACAGCTTTCCGTGTTTTCCCCGCCCACTGGCCGCCCTCTCGTCTGTAATTGATTCCAGGCTGACGCACCCCCCAGCCTGTGACAGTCATCGCTTATCGTGGCTCAGTTATAAGCTACACTCAGAGCTGGCAGTCTTCTCTATGGCTGCTCGCTCTGACATGTAGCTGAGCTGGATGTGTTGTCGTGGGATCTCGTGTGGATTGCGCCGGAGCTGGAGGGCTGTGTTGGGGGTTAATAAAGTGGTGAAGGAGGGCGTGTTTTGTACTTTATTATAAAATAAAGGATTTTTCTCGGTGTCTGTGTTTATTTACTGTTATTTACAGGTTTGTGATGCAGGTATCTTATAGACGCCTGTGTCATCAAAAACCTAGGGTTTAGTAGCAGCTGTGCACTGCTATTAACTTCTCATTACCTCGATTGCCACCACTCCAGGGCAGTGGGAAGGCCAATAATGTACCACAATTGTCACATCTAATAGATGTGGCAGTACCAGGCGACTGTGGCATTATCATGGCTGGGGATGAAGATTAGGGGGGACCGCACGTCGGGTTTTTTTAAACTTATTTATTTAAATAAAAAAATAAATGGCCACGGTCACACTTGTGAGGGACTCCCGCGAGTCTGACAGCGCATCACAGCTGCACACTTCTGACAGGAGCATGCATGTGTTTCTAGGTACATGCACGTTCATGATCAGAGAACGGCAGGCTGTGCCACGTGATGTCATGCCTGGCAGACCCGCACAAGTCTGACAGCGCATCACCGGCACAGCTGCTCACTTCTGACAGGAGCGTGCAAGTGTTTCTAGGTACATGCACGCTCATGTTCAGAGAATGGCAGGCTTTGCCGGGTGATATCATGCCTGGCAGACCCGCAGGTGTCTGACATCACCAGAACAGCAGCACTCTTCTGACAGGAACGTGCATGTGTTTCTATATGATTTCAGCACCAAAAATGCTCCTCCTGAGAAAAAAAGCGTGGCAAAAATTGTGGCAAAAAAAGCGGCAAAAAATGCCTCAAAACACCGCGTTTTTTGCCAGGTGTAGATTGGATGCAAGAATATGGTGTAAAAATTTCAGCACCAAATTTGCATCCCTTGGCCCAAAAATGAAAAAATAAATAAATATTTTTTCTTCTGCCAACAGGTGGAAATTTGGTACTGAAATCTGGTGCAGACGATTTCGGCACCAAATGTGCACCTCCTGGCAAAAAAAAACACAGCAAAAATCGCGGCAAAAAAAATGCCGCAAAAACCGCAGCAAGAAAAATGCATCAAAACAATGTGTTTTTTTTGCCAGAAGGTGTAGATTGGATGCAGGAATATGGTGTAAAAATTTCAACACCAAATTTGCATCTCTTAGCCAAAAATAATGTGATTTTTCTGCTAGGAAATGCAGGTCTGTGAACTCAGTGACCTCCACCTGAGGTAAGGTTACCTGCGATCACAGGTGAAGGATCGTGGGAACCTCCAGCTGTGATTGCAAATGACCTGAGTGACGTAACTGCCCATTGCGCAGCTCATTCATTCTCTGGAGCTCACAGAGAGCCGTCGTGCTCTATGGCCTCTCTCTGTGATATTCAGATGTAGCAGAGCTGAAGCAGCGTGGGACCTCGTGTGGATTACGCCGGATCTGGAGAGGTGTGTTGGGGGTTAATAAAGTGGTGAAGGAGGGTGTGTTTGTATTTTATACCAAATAAAGGATTTTTCTGTGTCTTGTTTATTTACTGTAATTTCCAGGTTTGTGCAAGTATCTGATAGACGCCTGTGCCATCACAAAGCTACGGCTTAGTAGCAGCTGTGTGCTGTTATTAACCCCTGCTATTACCCCAATTGGCACCATATCACGCCATCGGGAAGAGCCGGTATCGTACTGGGATTGTAACATCTAATAGATGCGGCAATACTGGGTGGTTGCGGGTTGGAATACCAGCCCCCAGCCGGTGTTATCATAGCTGGGGATGAAGATTAGGGGGGGCGCACGTCGTTTTTTTATATTATTTATTTAAATTAAAAAAAGCCGCATGCGTTTTCTCTTAGACCGGAATCACACTTGTGAGGGACTCGCGAGAGTCTGCCAAGGCAAAGCCTCGCACGTGTGACTGTGGGCACTTGATACACAGCACAGATACAGCCCGACAGCTGCGGACTATATCTGTGCTGCCGATTGCTTTATTTACTTATTTTTTACCATGATACTGACACTCAGCCACTTGTACTGCTTTCCCTGCCCACCGGCCGTCCTGCCACTTGTGATTGGTTTCAGTCAGGTGACATGCTGCTACTCAGGGTGGGGGTGTGTCTATCTGCAATTAATTACATGTGCCGGTGGGCGGGCAAATTAGTGAATATTGAATTGTCGGCTCCGGAAGGTAAAAGCGTGACCCGGAAGGAGTGTGCCGCCACGACACCGCCTCAGTGAGTACATCGCGCGCGCTCCTGCCCCCCTACCCCTCCACATATGTTTTTAATCTCCGGATTCTTGTCCCCATTGACTCATATGGGCACTGGATTCCGGAGTGGGTCGGACTTATTTTTAAATCTGTCAGTGATCTGCCAGTCCCAGTTTTTTGGTCGTTCTATCAGCTCTAATAATGAACCATACATTTTTTTGTGCAATTTCTCCTGAGCATCTCAGTACTCCATATGTGGTTGAAAACTACTTTTGAGGCACAATAGAAAGTGAAGAATGGAAGGAGTGCCATATTGGAGTGCAGATTTAGTTACAATAATTTGCAGGCACCATGTCACATTGGCAGAGCCCCTTAGCTGCCAGAACAGCAAAACCTCACAGAACAAAACAGAAGAAACCCACAGAACAGCAGAGATCACATTTTACAAACTGCAACCCTCAATGAATTCATCCAAGGGTGCAGTGTGCATATTGACAATACATTTGTGTCACAAAATTTTATACTATTGAGCAGTGATCAAAAAACTATTACATCTACTAAAATGTTGTTTAAACCCCAGATTTCTAAGTTTCACAAGTGAAATGGGTAAAAAAGGCCCCATAATGTGTTACACAATTTCTGCTGAATGTGATAATACCCCACATGTTACTATACAGTACTGTTTGGCCACACCATAGGCTCGAAAGGGAAGGAGTGCCATTTAATTTTGGAGCACATATTTCCCTAGAATAGTTTGCGGACTCCATTTGCAGAGCCCCTAAGTGCCAGAACAGGAAAAATCTCTATCAAGTGACCAGGTTTGGAAATTATACCCCTCCAGGAATTCATCTATATGTGTAGTGACGATTTAGTCTCTGGAAAACACCCATGGTGTCAAACACAGTTAATGCTGCAGAATTAAAAATTGCAAATAAGTTCTTCTTGTGTCCAGTACATTGTAGTACCCATACATTAATCTATTACACTTTTGTTGAACCCTGTTAGGGATCCAATTTTTTTAATGGACCCTCTGTTTGATCCTTGCATTGTTAGGGGCTCTGGTACATTTACTAAGTTTTTTATGGGTGAACATTTGATTCAGAATTATTTTCTTTTGGCACTTTGCAATTTTTCATCTCTCATTCCATCTTTCATTGATTTATTTTGACTTTATTTCTATATATTTATATATAATTTTTGGAAGTTTATGTAATTTAATATTATTATTTCTTGTCATTATTTCTTGACTTTTGTTTGTCACCACCATCTTATGTCTATTTCTGCAGATTTCTACTTTGTTTTTATACACAGCTCTGGCAAAAATTAAGAGAGCACTGCAAAATCAAAGAACATTGCCTGACCAGAAAGGAAGCAACTGTTTTTCTAGGATAACCTTGTATGCGGCTTGATTCATATGTCCTTCGCAAAGTTTAATCTGCCCAATTCTAGCCTTACTGAAGAATCCCCAGATAATCACTGATCCTCCACCAAATTTCACAGTGCGTGCAAGACACTGTGGCTTGTACACCTCTCCAGGTCTCTGTCTAACCATTAGCTGACCAGCTGATGGGCAAAGCTGAAAATTAGACTCATCAGAGAAGATTACCTTACTATAGAAATTGGGCAGATTAAACTTTGCAAAGGACGTGTGAATCAAGCCGCATACAAGATTATCTTGGAAAAACAGTTGCTTCCTTCTGCTCAGGCAATGTTCCCCAACTATGAGGACTGTTTTTTTTCCAGCAGGACAATGCACCATGCCACACAGCTAGGTCAATCAATGTGTGAATGAAGGACCAACACAAAAAACCCTGTCATGGCCAGCCCAATCTCCAGACCTGAACTCCATTGAAAACCTCTGGAATGTAATCAAGAGGAAAATAGATAGTCACAAACCATAAAACAAAGAACTGCTTACATTTTTGCACCAGGAGTGGCCTAAGGTCACCGAAAAGCAGTGTGAAAGACTGGCGGAAAGCATGCAATGAAGCATGAAAGCTGTGATTAAAAATCATGGTTATTCCACTAAATATTGATTTCTGAACTCTACCTGAGTTAAAACATTATTAGTATTGTTGTTTCTAAGTGATTATGAACTTGTTTTCTTTGCATTATTTGAGGTCTGAAAGCACTGCATTTTTTTGTTATTTTGACAATTTCTCATTTCATAAAATAAATACAAAATGTATTGCTTGGAAATTCGGAGACATGTTGCCTGTAGTTTATAGAATAAAATAATTTACATTTTACTCAAAAATATACCTATAAAGAGAAAAATCTTAAAAACTGACAATTTTGCAGTTGTCTATTATTTAAAATACAGCTCTGGCAAAAATTAAATTTCTATTTATTTCACTCATTTGAGTAGGAGCTTACATTTTTATAGGCTTTGTTTAGCTAGATGTGCTATTTCGGCAACAAATGTTGAAACAAGAGGTGGCTTTGCACAATAGGTAAGTAAAACTGTTGTACTGTTGAGGAAGGGGGAGCGAACAGGTGACTTCTTCCTCTAATGGCTATATTTGTGTTACTCAATTATAGACAGAAAAAGCTTTTCCATTGTATCATCTTGTCTCATTGCAGCAAAAAAAAAATCAAGTTGAATGGAGCACTCCTGCAGCTCTATTAATTTTTTTTTACACTATTCTAAAAATCGTAAATTTTGAACCAATGTATGTAAAGCGCTGTGGAATTAATAGCGCTATAAAAATTAATATTATTATTATTATTAATTAGGTGAAAACATCTGGACAATCCTAAATCACACACTCAGTAGCAAACTAAAACAAAATTACTATTAAAAGGGAGCTAATGGAAAGATGACTGTTGCAATCCAAAATAAAAAAGGCTAAACAGGGGGGCTGATAGGAAGCACAGGCTGCTTGCTCCCCACTCGACCTGACCAGATCGCGGCATTTTCCGTTCTCCACATATCTTTCAGCCACATGGGGAGACCCAGGAAGCAGCAGGGAACCAGGGCAGACTCTGACCAGACCTCCACCTCCATGGACCACTTCCTACCCCAGCGTGACTCACAAGACGTGGGAAACTCCAGATTCAAGATGGCACCAATTAGTGAAGCAGGCAGCCAGCGGCAGGAGACGCGAGAGCGTGCTGCCACTTCTCCTGCACAAGGAGAGGATTCAGAGGAAGACGCAGGAGAAACCGGAGGCCTCACCTTGGAGGAGATAAGTAAACAACTCCGGTCCCTTCTCAAAAAAGAGATTTAGAGGGCTTTGCATGTGTTGCGGACGAGGGTCGGACCCCTCAAGGGGCTGCTCGGATTCTGGTTCGTTACTGCGGCTCGAGTGGTAGCTGGACCTGGGCTCATACGGTCGTCCATCCTCACAACCGTAGGAAAGGGGAGTATTTACAGGAGATTGATTTGTCAGTAACGCCACCCGTGGGTTGCGGTGAGGATTGGTAGCACCGCCGCTGCATGGTGATGGGACGCCGGGGCTGATGGAGTGGGGCAGCAGGATGGAATCCCCTCCACGGGTAGGGGAGGTGTAGTCCCGGGGCCCATGGTGTACGTGAGTGGTGACTGCGAAGAATGACATGCAGGGTTGGACCGGGGATGGATGGTGTAGTCTCAGTGTCAAAGAATTTCACACAAAGTCCAGTGGTAAACCAAATTGCCAGTGACCGGTTGCCTCCGGCAGGTGTATTCAGGTCCCACACCCAGGTGTAGCAAACAGGGGTCCCTTCCTCCTGCACTCAGTGTTTGTGTCTTCAATGGGACAACTCCGCTTGGAATGGGGAAGTCCACACCCGGTACTGTGCATGTTGGGAGCTGTGGCCCGCGAAATATGACCCTTGGGATCTCTGTGGGTTCTGGCGGACACCCTATTCCCCGCATTGGGCTTCCATTTCGCTCTCTGGGCTTACTGTGGAACAAGGCCTGAAACCTTGTCCCCGGCTGCTCAATTGACAAGGGGCTTGCAACCTTCCTCGCCCTAGGGTTCAGGCACCCCGACTGTGCACGGCCTCCGGACCGGATTCCCGCTGTCGGCACCGGTGGACTACAACCCTGCCCCGGTCCACTTAAGGTCTCCCGTGACCGGACCTCCATCGCCTGTGGTCCTGCTTGCTGTCTGCCATCTAGTCCGGTAGTCCAGGGGCCCCAACCCCTGATTCCGCTGTAGTTCAGACTCCTCTCTCCTCCACTGTCAGTACTTGACTTTTTCTCAGCTCTCACTCGACTCCACTCTCTTGTTCCCTCCCAGCACACATCAGTATCCCTAGGTGGGCGCTCCCATCCGCCTGGTCCTACCCACTGGTGTGTCCCTATTGTCATGGGGGGTGACTAGGCTTTACTGGCTGGTGTTGTGCATCTGGGTGTGGGTTTGGTGTTGGACTGCCAAGGAGGATGGAGTTTTGCACCTGAAAGATTTGTACAACCTCTGTGACTACCTGGTTTTGCCAGGGCGTCACACTCCCCCTTGGTTGAATACAGCCCTTCCTCAGGCTGCCCGGCCACTGACGTTTATTTTTCTGCATCTATAGAAAAAAGGTATAACATGTAAATACGTTAAAACATTTCATCCCAATTAGGGAGGCACATTTCTTAAACGTTGCAATTTATTTCCTTCTCCCCGTTCACCCGCCACCTAAAACACCTGAACCCACCCTCGGTGCCACCGCTAACACAGGTGTCACTCCGCCCCGAGTTCCTGTGGGTGTCCATAGTGTCCGGGTAAAAGTTCCTTACCCAGCAGTCCACCTCATCAGTTCTATGGTCCGGAACCCTTGGCCTGGAGGTTAGCCACCAGTTTTGACTCCACCGCAGGCCCTTCCTCCAACCAACCTCTCCAGAGGTGTTACAGTCCTGGTGGTGGGGTAACAAGAAGGTAGATAGGGGTTATATACAAGGCCCAAGAAAGTTTTTGGGTGGCTTCCAGTCCAGAGGCCGTGGTCCATGAAAACATTAAACAGGAAAAGGCTGGATTTTTTAACTGGGAAAAGGGTAGCCGGGATCCGCTACCTTATTCTTTTTCTTGTAAATCAGGTAAAGTACACAGTTAATTAGCATTTACTTATTTATATATATATATATATATATATATATATACATTGCTATATACAAGAACATATAAGCTCCATTCACTCCCTGTACCTTAGTGGTGGCTTACCTAGGTTAGGGCATGTAGACCTCCTCAACCTTAAATATTCTCCTAAGCTCTGTGGGGTAGAATTATCTACGGGTTCCTCACTCCTTGTGATGGGTAAGGTGGGTAGAGACCAACGGGTGTGTGGCATGGGTACAGGTACAACTCTAGGTGTATGTACTGGTGTAGTGTCAGCGGGCCTCTCTGGTTCTGGCTCTTCCACAGGTTGTGCAATGTTAGAACGGGAACAATCACTGCTCCATTTTGCACTGGCCAATCCGCTGGCAAATCACCTAGGATGGTGTGGATTACCTCCTTTCTTCTTTCCACGCCCGGGGCTGGAGTAGGAACTTCTTCCAAGACTTTCAGGGGTTCTGGGCACCTCTTCAAATGGTCCCTAGAGACAGTAGCTGTAATTTTCCCTCGATCTTTACTGACAAGATAGGTTTTCTGATTACCTGAATCAGAGGGTTGTATAACATAGGGGACCTTCTCCCACTGGTCGTCCAAATTATGCAGTCTTCTATTCCTCTTCAGCACCACGTCCCCTGGTACAAAGAGGGCAGCTTTTGCCTGTTTGTTAAAGTGCTGCTTTTGCTTTTCTCTGCTACGGTTCAGGTTCTTCTCTACATACTCCTGAATTTGTTTGTATTGCATCTGACATTTGGAATTCCAGTCCATGGTTGTAGAGATGGTCTCAGGACCTCAATATCCATGTCAAAGTCCACCGGCAATCTCCCACGCCTCACCCTCATGAGATAAGCAGGCGTACACTTAGTGGAACTGAGAGGGATCTTGTTATACAGTTAGGTCCAGAAATATTTGGACAGTGACACAAGTTTTGTTATTTTAGCTGTTTACAAAAACATGTTCAGAAATACAATTATATATATAATATGGGCTGAAAGTGCACACTCCCAGCTGCAATATGAGAGTTTTCACATCCAAATCGGAGAAAGGGTTTAGGAATCATAGCTCTGTAATGCATAGCCTCCTCTTTTTCAAGGGACCAAACGTAATTGGACAAGGGACTCTAAGGGCTGCAATTAACTCTGAAGGCGTCTCCCTCATTAACCTGTAATCAATAAAGTAGTTAAAAGGTCTGGGGTTGATTACAGGTGTGTGGTTTTGCATTTGGAAGCTGTTGCTGTGACCAGACAACATGCGGTCTAAGGAACTCTCAATTGAGGTGAAGCAGAACATCCTGAGGCTGAAAAAAAAGAAAAAATCCATCAGAGAGATAGCAGACATGCTTGGAGTAGCAAAATCAACAGTCGGGTACATTCTGAGAAAAAAGGAATTGACTGGTGAGCTTGGGAACTCAAAAAGGCCTGGACGTCCACGGATGACAACAGTGGTGGATGATCGCCGCATACTTTCTTTGGTGAAGAAAAACCCGTTCACAACATCAACTGAAGTCCAGAACACTCTCAGTGAAGTAGGTGTATCTGTCTCTAAGTCAACAGTAAAGAGAAGACTCCATGAAAGTAAATACAAAGGGTTCACATCTAGATGCAAACCATTCATCAATTACAAAAATAGACAGGCCAGAGTTAAATTTGCTGAAAAACACCTCATGAAGCCAGCTCAGTTCTGGAAAAGTATTCTATGGACAGATGAGACCAAGATCAACCTGTACCAGAATGATGGGAAGAAAAAAGTTTGGAGAAGAAAGGGAACGGCACATGATCCAAGGCACACCACATCCTCTGTAAAACATGGTGGAGGCAACGTGATGGCATGGGCATGCATGGCTTTCAATGGCACTGGGTCACTTGTGTTTATTGATGACATAACAGCAGACAAGAGTAGCCGGATGAATTCTGAAGTGTACCGGGATATACTTTCAGCCCAGATTCAGCCAAATGCCGCAAAGTTGATCGGACGGCGCTTCATAGTACAGATGGACAATGACCCCAAGCATACAGCCAAAGCTACCCAGGAGTTCATGAGTGCAAAAAAGTGGAACATTCTGCAATGGCCAAGTCAATCACCAGATCTCAACCCAATTGAGCATGCATTTCACTTGCGCAAATCCAGACTTAAGACGGAAAGACCCACAAACAAGCAAGACCTCAAGGCTGCGGCTGTAAAGGCCTGGCAAAGCATTAAGAAGGAGGAAACCCAGCGTTTGGTGATGTCCATGGGTTCCAGACTTAAGGCAGTGATTGCCTCCAAAGGATTCGCAACAAAATATTGAAAATAAAAATATTTTGTTTGGGTTTGGTTTATTTGTCCAATTACTTTTGACCTCCTAAAATGTGGAGTGTTTGTAAAGAAATGTGTACAATTCCTACAATTTCTATCAGATATTTTTGTTCAAACCTTCAAATTAAACGTTACAATCTGCACTTGAATTCTGTTGTAGAGATTTCATTTCAAATCCAATGTGGTGGGATGCAGAGCCCAACTCGCGAAAATTGTGTCACTGTCCAAATATTTCTGGACCTAACTGTACATATCCACCAGATTGGGTAGTCTTTCAGGCCACTGGTTTTGCTCTTCAAGGGTTAGAGTCTTAAGCAGGTTGATAACTTAGTGGTTCATCTTCTCACACATCCCATTGGTTTGGACATGGTACTGCGTAGTACAGATCTTCCTGCATCCGTACAGACTTTAGAACTCCTTGAAGATCTCAGCTTCAAAGGCAGGGCTTTGATCTGTAAGTACCCTCTCTGTGTAACCATGTGGTCTGCAGAAGTGCACCTGGAAGACCTTCACTGCAGTGCGGGCTGTTAGATCCTTGACAGGTACCACGACCATAAACCTTGAGTAGTGGTCCACTTATCGTGAGGGCATACGTATACCCACTCTTACTTGGTGTGAGCTTAGCGTGATCTAAAGCGATGAGTTCCAACGGCTGATTGGTGATGATCGGCTGCAACGGGGCCCTCTGGCTGGTACCATCCTTTCTTTTTAGCACACAGGGACCACAATCCCGACACCATGCTTCAATGGATTCTCTCATTCCAGCCCAGTAGAAGCGTTCCAGTAGTAGCATTTCCAACTTCTTCCAGCCAAAGTGTCCAGCTCCATCATGATAAGCCTCTAAGACCACCGGTACATATGCTTGAGGTAATACTATCTGGCAGATCCTCTCATGCGTCTTGGGATTGATCAGTCCTCTGCACAACTTGCCTCGCTGCAGATACAACCGGCCCCTCTCTTTCCACAGCCTTTGTGCTTCTGCCGTTGCAGTGGGCTCCATCCTGGAATCGGCCTGGGAAATCAACATCTTAATCAATCGGACTGCAGGATCTCTATCTTATGCTTCTTACCAACCGTGATGGGGTAGCGGGTTGAATGCTGCCTCCTGCTGACTTCTGTAGGGTCTGGTATTCTCAAAACCGTCAGGTTGGTGGAACGCAGGCAGTGCAATTTCTTCCAACTCATCTTCATCCGCCCCATCCTCAGGCATATGTGGCATTCTGGACAACGCATCGGCATTGATATTCTTCCGACCAGCTCTGTACTATATGGTGAAGTCATAGTTCGCCAATCGGGCTACCCAGCGTTGTTCCAGGACCCCAAGCTTTGCTGTGTCCAAATGGGTCAAAGGGTTGTTGTCCGTATATGCGGTGAATTTTGCAGAAGCTAGGTAGTGCTTAAATCTCTCTGCCCAGACGAGTACCAGGAACTCCAGCTTGAAAGATTAATAATGTAATTCTCAGGGTTCCTTTCTGTTGGGCGGAGCTTCCTGCTCGCGTAAGCTATTGCCTTCTCCTTGCCATTCTGCATCTGGGACAGATGGCATCTGTATACAATTGTGCCGCCCCCGTGCCAGCAGCCACTGCTGCTCGGGTCCAGACCTTCAGAGGTGGTGGCTTGAGGGTCTCCATACCCGGATGTTTCGCGGACACGCCAAATAAAAGGGGGGACGTATATGTACGGGCTGGGCCGTATTAAGTTTGTGACGCCACCCACGTTGCGTGGTGAATTGGGACACCACCGCTGCAGTTATGGGGCGCCCGGGGGAGATGTTGTTAAGCAAGTTGTTAATCCCTCCGTGGGCAGGGATGGTGGCACCGGGCCCAGTGGCTCGGTGCAGAGGATAGCAACCACAGGTGGTGCTGGTGTACTCACTGTTAGTAAAACACATGAGTCTCTGGTAAACCAAGGTGATGGTGGCCAGTGCCGCGGCCGGTTGCATTCAGGGTCCCCCATCCGGCTGGTGGTCTCTATCTCTGTCCTCTGCACTGTTTTAAGTAGAAATGACTTCCGAGTTTGAAACGTAGGAGTCCACTCCCAGCTGGATGTGGCCTAAGAATCCGTGCCCGCAGACGCTGGCCCGTGGGATCTATGGGCCCTGGCGGTGACCTCTTATTCCTAATCGGTGGGCTGTTGTCTTCTATGAGGGACTTTGGGTGGGACAGGACCTCTAGTCCTGGCCTCAATCGGTTAATTAACCAGTCCGCTTGGTTCCGGTTTCTAGCTTCAGGGTCCGAGTACCCCCCCTTTTGCTACGGTTTCCGGGTCGGTTCCCCGTGTCGGTACCAGCGGGCTACAAACCTGTCCCGGTCCACCTCGGTTCCACCGAGCCGTCTTCCCGTCTCCTGCTGATGGAGACCACGGTCTGCCACCTAGCCAAGGGCACCAGGGCTCCTACCCCGGTACCGTTCAATCTGGACTTCTCTGCTGGAGCTACACTTAGCTCCAGCCCACACTCCTCTCCAACTTGAACTCTAAAGCTTATCTGCTTGCTTTCCCGCCTCGGGCTGTCTGGACCCCTGGGTGGGCGTGTTCCAACCGCCTGGTCACGCCCCCTGGTGTGTCTATCTTTCCCTAAGGGGGGTGACTAGGGTTTCAGGTCGGCTGTGTGTTTCCTAATGAGGGAACGGTGTTATGCAGGGGCCTAACTGTGATTACCTGTTTTGCCAGGGCATCACACAATATGAACGGGAGGCTGTAGTCGGAGTACGCCAAGATCTCTTTTCCGGTCAGGGCTGGCTTCATCTGCTGGAAGGAACCTTCTTGCTCCTCGCCCCATGTGAATGGAGGACCGGAAGTTTTTCCATGTTTGGTTTGTCCAACAAGGAGGTCTTGCATAGGAGCTGCCATCTTAGTGTAGCCCTTGATGAAGCGACGGTAATAGCCCATCAGGCCCAAGAACTGTCGTATCTCCTTGATGGTAGTGGGTGTTGGCCAGTTCTGGATGGTGGTTATCTTCTCCGGATCCGGAGCCACACCTTCCGCGCTTACCACATGCCCGTGGTATTGGACCTTAGGCTTCAGCAAGTGGCATTTAGACGGTTTCAACTTCATCCCGTACTTGGAGAGGGCCTCAAAGACTTCTGCAAGATGTTCCAAGTGTTCTTCATACGTCTTCGAATAGACAATGACGTCATCCAAGTATAGCAGTACCGTCTCAAAGTTACGGTGTCCTAAGCAGCACTCCATCAGTCTCTGGAAGGTTACTGGTGCATTCCACAACCCAAAGGGCATGCTGTTGAACTCGCAGAGGCCCATCGGGGTAGCGAAGGCTGTCTTCTCACAGTCTTCCTCGGCAATGGACACCTGCCAGTAGCCACTAGTGAGATCAAGGGTAGAAAATTAATTTGCAGTTCTTAATGCAGCCAGCGATTCCTCAATACAGGGAAGGGGATATGCATCCTTGTGGGTGATCTGATTAATCTTCCGGTAGTCCACACACATCCTCATTGTGCCGTCCTTCTTCTTTACCAGGACCAATGGAGCCGCCTAGGGGCTACAACTATCACGGATAACCCCCGCCTCCTTCATGTTCCTCAACATGTCTTTGGCGTTCTGGTAATGTGTAAGCGGTATCGGCCTATACCTCACTTTGATGGGTGGGTGTGCACCTGTGGGGATGTAGTGTTGGACCCCTTTGATCCTCAAACTAGAGGAGATTATTATTTTTGGAGGCGGTATATCAAATTTTTACTAGCAGTCCTACCTTCATTAAATATTTAAAACATCAATTTTTATTAGATAAATTTAAAAGTACAAATTAATTCCACACCGTGAGTGATACACACAACCAACAAGAAAAAAACAAAAAATTCGGACACAAATAAGGCCACAATTATGGACCCCTTTTTATATGCGGAGTTTGTTGTGGAGATTACGGTATTATTTATCTAGATTAGGGCAAACAGATCTAGATACGCCCTAAATCTATCTGTCCGCTACCTGTCAATGGAGATATAACTTATGTTACACGCACCCTAAAGTTAAAGAGGTGCCCCCACTCCACGACGGCTAGCCCTTTATAGCTGCCCCTAAACTCCCTCACTGATACAGGTACAGGCAGTTTAGATATTTAATTAATTTTGTTCAAATAAGGAGATCACTTATCTTAGTATTCTTACGGCAGCTCTTTGCATAAACACAGTCCAGAAAGAGGAGAAAAGGCTCATAAGGCCACAGTTGGAGACCCCTCCACCTTTTTGGACTTCCAGTATTGTCTATTCAGATTAAGGCACCAGAGTCTAAATGCACCCTACCTCAGTCTGTCCGCTACCTGACAATGGAGATATAACTTTCGTTACACGCACCCTAACGTTAAATAGGTGCCCCCATTCCACGGCGGCTAGCCCTTGGTAGCTGACCCTAAACTCCCTCACCAATTCAGGTACAGGCAGTTTGTATATATTTGGATACTTAAAGATGGTCACTTATCTCATCTTATGTTCTCATGGCAGCTTTTTCACAGAAGAATACAGTCCGCAATATGTCCAAAGGAAAAAACTCGACGCGTTTCCCCCCACTAATATATATTGGGGTTCATCAGGAGTTTCAAGGCACAATCGCCATTCTGATGTCCAGCTGCATATGTGGCAGCAGATAACCCTCAAGAGACGGTGCTTGTGGCAGAGCAAACTTTGCTCTGCCACAAGCACCGTCTCTTGAGGGTTATCTGCTGCCACATATGCAGCTGGACATCAGAATGGCGATTGTGCCTTGAAACTCCTGATGAACCCCAATATATATTAGTGGGGGGAAACGCGTCGAGTTTTTTCCTTTGGACATATTGCGGACTGTATTCTTCTGTGGAAAAGCTGCCATGAGAACATAAGATGAGATAAGTGACCATCTTTAAGTATCCAAATATATACAAACTGCCTGTACCTGAATTGGTGAGGGAGTTTAGGGTCAGCTACCAAGGGCTAGCCGCCGTGGAATCGGGGCACCTATTTAACGTTAGGGTGCGTGTAACGAAAGTTATATCTCCATTGTCAGGTAGCGGACAGACTGAGGTAGGGTGCATTTAGACTCTGGTGCCTTAATCTGAATAGACAATACTGGAAGTCCAAAAAGGTGGAGGGGTCTCCAACTGTGGCCTTATGAGCCTTTTCTCCTCTTTCTGGACTGTGTTTATGCAAAGAGCTGCCGTAAGAATACTAAGATAAGTGATCTCCTTATTTGAACAAAATTAATTAAATATCTAAACTGCCTGTACCTGTATCAGTGAGGGAGTTTAGGGGCAGCTATAAAGGGCTAGCCGTCGTGGAGTGGGGGCACCTCTTTAACTTTAGGGTGCGTGTAACATAAGTTATATCTCCATTGACAGGTAGCGGACAGATAGATTTAGGGCGTATCTAGATCTGTTTGCCCTAATCTAGATAAATAATACCCCTTTGATCCTCCCAAAGTCTAACGGGTGTTTACTGAAGACTTGCTCGTACTCTTGCACTACCCGGTAGACGCCCTCCTTGTGATGTGAAGGTGTAGAGTCAGTGCCTACGTGTAGTTCTTGACACCACTCCTCTGACTGACTTGATGAATTGTCACTGACGGGTTGGGGTGCAGTGATAGTGGATGCAGCTGCATGGATGGCGTGTGTATCTACTGTGAATAGCTTAGCAATGGTGGCATACCTGGGTAGGTTAACCTCTTCCTCTCCGCAATTCATCACTCTTACGGGCACTCTCCCCTTCCGGACATCAATCACTCCTCTGGCTGCCAAAACTGTGAGCCAGTGTACTGAAGGCAGGGGCTCCACTACTGCCTAATAATCTTGTCCACGGGTACCTACTGTTGCCCTACACCAAATCATCATCTCACTTCGCGGAGGCACTATCAGGGGTGCTACATCCATCACTTGCAAAACATCAATCTCTCCACCAGATAGAGTCAACTGTTGCCGCTGCAGGAGGGCCCGAATTTCATGTTGCAGAGCCCTCTGCCGACCCACTCCTGCCGTGGCAGACAGCTGCTGAAGTAAGTGCAATACCTCACCCATACAATTTTCAGTAACATTGGTTCCTAGGACCATCTTTGGGTTACGGTCACTAGGATCATTTTGCACCACTATGAGTCCTTGATGTTCTAATTCCACTCGCCCCACCTTAAGAGTCACTTCCTTAAACCCACTTGAGTCATTGGGAGCCCGTTGGCTGCAATAATGATAATGCCAGAGTCTGGCGGGGTTAGGTCGTCATCAGTCCAGTAACGCTTATACAGTACATAGGGTATAGTCGTTACCTGTGAGCCGGTATCCATGAGTGCCGACGTTGGAATACCATCTACGGCAAGATAGATGATGGGGCGGCCTCTGTCATACTGCTCACACCAATCAGCTGGGCCTTGTTGGTTTACTCCTGAGGATTGGCCCTGGGCCCCAGGGGTTGCCCGTTTAAAGGACACTGACGGACGTGGTGGCCGGTCTTGTTGCACCTGTAACAAATGGGTTGTCCATACCGGTTGTTGCTCCTTTTCTGCATCCAGGGGATATCCTCAGGGCTGTCGGTGAGATGGATCTTCTCCGCCAGCTTGGTCTTTGGCTGGAGCTGCATGGCCTCAAGGATCCTGGCGACGTCCTTGCTCAGCTGTTGAACTTGGGATGACAGATCACCGGGAGCTCCAGGGGGCGCTGTTGGCACTGCAGGTGCTGGTAAGGCTAATAGAGGAGGTTTCACCAGCAAGTGGGAGGTATCAGCTGGCCAGGATGATGGTACAGAGTCACTAGCCTCAGAGGTTTGTAAAGCCTAGTCCTTTAGGACTGCAAAGTTTAAGTCCGGATGCTCCAGAGCCCACAGCCGCAGCTGTTTGCGATCCTCTGCTGACCCCAGCTCCTGCAGGAACTGCTCCACAAGCATTTTGTTGCTCTCCGGCTCGTTAATAGAGTCTACTTGCCTTAGAGTGCGCAGAACGGTTTGTAGTCTCAGGGCATAGTCTCTAATGCTGTCCTGTGGACACTGCTGGCAGTGGTAAAATTGCATCCTTAGTTTCGCCTCCGCGCGGGTCTCTAAGGCTACATGCAGTTTATCAAATATGACGGCCACCGAGGCCCGATGCTCATCAGTCAAGGTTTCCACCTCCTGCTCGACTGCACCCGTCAGTTGTCAGAGCACCACGGATGCGCGCTGGTTTCCAGTCATTGCATACTTATCAAGGACAGTGCATATCATCTTCTTAAGTACCTGCAGGGCATCGGGTTGGCCATCATACTGAGACAGCCAGGCGGCTCCGGGCACGTAAGGTAAGGTAATCGGCATAACTTGCGTGACTGCCAGGAAATCTGGGACTGCAGGGTCCACCGCTCTTGCGACCGGAGCGGATCCTGCCGCTTTTCCATCATCCTGCACCGCTGCGGGAGCCAAGGCTCCACTGTCACCATCAGGCACAGACATCTTTCCGGATTTTCCCCTTGGTTTTCGACAGCAGTCTCGCGGGACCAACTGTCCTTTGCAACTTCCTGTTTTGGGAATCTCCGGGATCCACCCGCATTCTTAGGGGGCGGGGCTTCAGTTTTGCGCCATTTTCGGGGAAGAAGGTGGCAAGATCATTGTTTTTTTCAAATATGGCGGGCAAGATGGCGGCAGACCAAAAATTTTGAGCGTTTCATGGTTTGCAGTCCAGAAAAAGGCGCACTTCACCCAGGTTAGTAGATGGGGCAAGTATCCTGTTTGTGACACCAGATTCGGGTTGTTGCGGACGGGGGACGGGCCGCTGCAGGGGCTGCTCGGATTCGGGTTCGTTACTGGGGCTCGAGTGGTAGCCGGACCCTGGCTCGTACGATCGTCCGTCCTCCCAACCGTATGAAAGGGGGGTATTTACAGGAGATTGATTTTTTTGTCAGTGACGCCACCCGTGGGTTGTGGTGAGGATTGGTAGCACCGCCACTGCCTGGTGATGGGACACCCGGGGCTGATGGAGCGAGGCAGCAGGATGGAATCGCCTCCATGGGTAGGGGAGGTGTAGTCCCGGGGCCCATGGTGTACGTGAGTGGTGACTGCGGAAAATGACATGCAGCGTTGGACCGGGGATGGATGGTGTACTCACAGTTCCAAAGAATTGCACACAAAGTCCAGTGGTAAACCAAATTGCCAGTGACCGGTTGCCTCCGGCAGGTGTATTCGGGTCCCACACACGGGTGTAACAAACAGGGGTCCCTTCCTCCCGCACTCAGTGTTTGTGTCTTCAATGGGATAACTCCGCTTGGAACGGGGAAGTCCACTCCCGGTACTGTGTATGTTGGGAGCTGTGGCCCGCGAAATCTGACCCTTGGAATTTCTGTGGGTTCTGGCGGACACCTTATCTCCCGCGTTGGGCTTTTGTTACGCTCTCTGGGCTTACTGTGGAACAAGGCCTGAAACCTTGTCCCCGGCTGGTCAATTGACAAGGGGCTTGCAACCTTCCTCGCCCTAGGGTCAAGGCACCCCGACTGTGCACGGCCTCTGGACCGGATTCCCGCTATCGGCACCGGCGGGCTACAATCCTGCCCCGGTCCACTTAAGGTCTCCCGCGACCTGATCTTCGTCGCCTGTGGTCCTGCTTTCCGTCTGCCACCTAGTCCGGTAGTCCAGGGGCCCCAACCCCTGACTCCGCTGTACTTCAGACTCCTGTCTCCTCCACTGTCAGTACTTGACTCTCTCTCAGCTGTCACTCGACTCCCCTCTCTTGTTACCTCCCAGCACACATCAGGATCCCTAGGTGGGCGCTCCCATCCACCTAGTCCCGCCCACTGGTGTGTCCCTATTGTCATGGGGGGTGACTAGGCTTTACTGGCTGGTGTTGTGCATCTGGGTGTGGGTTTGGTGTTGGACTGCCAAGGAGGATGGAGTTTTGTACCTGAGAGATTTGTACAACCTCTGTGACTACCTGGTTTTGCCAGGGCGTCTCATGTGACGCCCTGGACTAGCCAGGTAGTCACAGACAGGCCCTTGTACAAACACCAGTCCCCTAAAAAGGTAACAGCAGCCAACCTAAAACCCTGAGTCACCCCTCTCAGGTTTTGATGTTCACACCCGGGGGTGGAGCCAGGCGGTTGGCCACGGCCACTGAGGAGTTTGGATAGCCTGAGGCGGGAAAAACAAGCAGATGAAGTTAGGGAGGAGAGGAGAGCAGTCTGGGAGGTGTCAGTAGGATAAAAACGTCTGTCGGGGATCTGGGTCGTAGCCTAGATACCCTGTGGCCAGGAGGCAGATAGTGGTTCCCGCCTGCAGGAGCCGAGAAGACGGCTGGTGGAACCGTAAGAGACCGGGACAGGGTAGTGGCCCGCCGGTACCAAACCGGGGAACCAACTGGAAACCGGAGCACCAGGAGGGGTACTCAGACCCAGAACGAAGTCCAGAAGCCACTGGACCAAGTCAAATTCGCTGATTGGGGTCTGGACCTTAGGTTCTTTCCCACCCAAGTCCCGACTGAAGACACAAAACACAAAAGGTTGGTACATAAAATGAGAATAATGGGGATAGGGGAAAATATGTGTAACTGGGTTAAAAACTGGCTCAGTGATAGGAAACAAAGGGTGGTTATTAATGGTACGTACTCGGACTGGGTCTCAGTTCATAGTGGGGTACCACAGGGGTCAGTATTGGGCCCGCTTCTTTTCAACATATTTATAAATAACCTTGTTGGGGGCATGCGGAGAAGAATTTCAATATTTGCAGATGATACTAAACTCTGCAGGGTAATCAATACAGAGGAGGATAATTTTATATTACAGGGAGATTTATGTAAATTGGAGGATTGGGCTGAGAAGTGGCAATTGAAGTTTAATGTAGATAAATGTAAGGTCATGCACTTGGGTAGAGGAAATAACATTTGTGATTATGTACTTAATTGTAGAACACTGGGTAAAACAGACACAGAAAAAGACTTGGGTGTATGGGTGGATGGTAAACTTCACTTTAGTGGACAGTGTCAGGCAACTGCTGCCAGGGCTAATAAAATAATGGGATGTATTAAAAGAGGTATAAGTGTTCATGAAAAAAATATAGTTCTACCTCTGTACAAGTCACTAGTGCGACCGCACTTAGAATACTGTGTACAATTCTGGTCACCGATATATAAGAAGGACATAGCTGAACTGGAGAGGGTGCAGAGAAGAGCGACCAAGATTATTAGAGGAATGGGTGGGCTGCAATACCAAGACAGGTTATTAAACTTGGGGTTATTTAGTTTGGAAAAACGAAGGCTTAGGGGGGATCTAATCACAATGTATAAATATATGAGGGGACAGTACAGAGACCTTTCCAAAGATCTTTTTACACCTAGGCCTGCGACTGGAACACGGGGGCATCCGCTACGTCTTGAGGAAAGAAGGTTTAATCATAATCACAGACGAGGATTCTTTACTGTACGAGCAGTGAGACTATGGAACTCTCTGCCGCATGATGTTGTAATGAGTGATTCACTACTAACATTTAAGCAGAGCCTGGATGCCTTTCTTGAAAAATTTAATATTACCAGTTATGTATATTAGATTTTATGACAGGGTATTGATCCAGGGAACTAGTCTGATTGCCGGATGTGGAGTCAGGAAGGAAATTTTTTCCCCATTGGAACTTGTTTGCCACATTAGGTTTTTTTTGGCTTCCTCTGGATCAACATGTTAGGCTACGGGTTGAACTAGATGGACTTAGAGTCTCCCTTCAACCTTAAAAACTATGATACTATGATACTATGACAACAGCCCAACGAAGGGGATAGAAAGCCACCGCTAAGGCAGAGAGATCCCACGGGCCAGCGTCTGCGGGCAAACGGGCTCTCTCGACACATACAAAGCCAGGGAGCGGACTCCCGTCGCGGAAGTGCAGGCAGCCAAAATCTACAAACGAGGTGCAGGAGAAAGGTGGGGACCACCAAACCGAGTGGGGGACCAGACGCAGCCGGCTGCGGGCACCGACCACCATCTTTTTGGTTTACCAGAGACTCCGGTGTATCTGTCATAGTGAGTACAACAGTGCCCCCGGGCCGCGCACCGCCCCGAATCACGCCAACATGCCCGCACCCCCACATCCAAACCCCCAACCACCGGGCCCCGGGAACATCAACCCCCTACCCACGGAGAGATCAACACCTGGCTGCGCAACACCGTCCCCAGGAGCCTAGTCAACGGCAGCGGTGGTGTCCACACTCACCATGACCCGTGGGTGGCGTCATGAACTTAAACTCAACACCGCGGCTCCGGCCATGGACCTCCCCACTGAAACCCCTCACGTAGCGCCAGCCTCCCTTCAGAGCGACGTGACCCCCGGGTCCGGAGGCGCTCAAGCCTCCCACCAAACGAGCCCAGACCCGAGCGGCTCGGCTGCAGCCGAGCGCGGGGCGGTACACACACATGCAGGCTGGAGTCCTCCTATAAAAAAAAGCTTCAGTCTCTAAAAACAGAGTTCACTGCCGTGGAGGCAGTGGAGGAATCACAGGATGCAGTGCTGAATAAGTTAAAGGCACACAGGGAGATTATCCTCCCCAACACCTCCAGGCTGGATGCTTTTACTTCTAACTTAGAGGACCTTGAGAACAGCAACCAGCGGAATAACATTCGCATAAAAGTTCTGTCTGAGAAATTAACCCTACCAGAGCTGGAACCGGCAGTACAGCAGCTTTTCTCATAGCTATTGGGGGATGCGAGCGGGGGCCCTGTGGAGCTAGATAGGCTGCATAGGGCACTGGGTCCTTGGACCTCCTCTGATTCTAGACCCTGAGACGTTATTTGTAGGGTCCACTTTTTCAGAGTGAAGGAATCAATAATGGCTGCCACCAGAAGAATAAGGCCTATTTCTTATATGGACTCGCAAGTCATCTTATTACCGGACCATGCCAGATGAACCCTCCAGCTCAGGAGGGCCCTACGTCCCCTACTGCTATGCCTCCAGGAGAAGGATATCCCATACAGATGGGGGGTATCCCTTTCAGTTAATCGCTCATAAAAATGGTGTCTCTCCCTCTCTGCGCAACCTAGGGGGACCTTCCCAGTTTTCTTGGTGCATTTGAACTCCCAATGGTGGATATTCCAGACTGGCCAAAATGACCTCAGCTCCCTCTGGAGCCCCCTAGATGGCTGCCAGTCGTGAGACGACAGAAGAAAGTGGGGCCAGAGGTGACGGAAAGGGTTACGTGAGCTACACCAATCCACTATATGGTTCTATATCTCCTACGGAACCCTGTTGTTTTAGTTCGGGTTCTAAGCTGCATTATATGTATGGCTGATCCTATGTAGTTGGAGCTGTCAGTTAACGGATTTACCATAAATGTTATTATCATCTGTATTCTTATTCTTACAGTGACATCTGACACTTAGATCTGAGTTATGCTTTACAAATTTGTTACGGTCATATTTACTTGATTTAACCTTTCTATCATATCCGTTTTACCATACCGGCAATGTGGTTCTAAATTACAAGGAGACTATATTTTATTTTTCTATTATATTTTAAATAACAAAAATGTTGTGGTCTGTTGGGTTGGGTGGGGAGGGTTCGCTCCCTCCTCTTCTCCTTACTGTGCATCCTTGGTGGACTCCTAATCACCCCAAGCACACATGATACTTGAAGCTCTTTGCCTTTATTTCTGCCTTTTTCTTCCGCTGCTCACTCTCTCCTCAATTCTGGACTCATCCCCCCCCCTCTCTTTTTTTCAGTCCCTCCATTTCCTCTCAACCCCACATGTTTGTCTCCCCCCCTATTCCTGCCCTGGATGCATAGTCTGGTATGCGTGCCGTGGCTCCCTCACTTATGGCTGAAGTTGGCCTGGATGACCCTTTTAAATGGCTAATCTCAAATTTTGCTCTTATAATGTCAGAGGAATGAATGTGCCAGAAAACAGACGACAAACTACTTACATGAGCCATAAGAAAGGAGTTTCTGTTTTATTGTTGCAGTAGACGCATTTTAAGTCGAGCGCTGTCCCTAGGATGCCAGATAAGCATTATAACACCTGGTTTCATAGCACGAACCCAGACTCAAAGTCCAAAGAGGTTTCTGTTGCTATCCATAGATCTTTTTTGTTCCAGAAGTTTTAAAGTCTCTTATTGATTCCTCAGGTCGATACTTGTTTCTGCGGGTGTTTTGGTCGGAGAGAACATTTGTCATAGCCAATATTTATAGTCCAAACCAAAACCAAAAGAAATTTTACTCAGCTTCCCTAGGTGCATTTGAGGATTTTGCAGGCGCTTCTCTGGTGATTCTGGGAGGCGACTTGAACCTCCCGCTAACACCTCAGGTAGGTATATCCTCATGTAAGACCTTGTGCCCCCTTTCCGCCATCAAGGGATTAAAGAATAAAATGCATCAAATGAGACTAGCAGATGTCTGGAGGGTCCTTCATCCCGAGGATAGGAATTATAGTTACTTTTCCACAGTACATTTAATATACAGTGGAATTGATTATTTTCTGGCGTCCCATTCCCTCTTACACTCATGCACTGGGGCTGAGATTGGGTCGATATTGTGGTCGGACCATTCTCCTATCTTTTTCTCACTGACTTTGGGCTCTGGACGGAGTATGGGTTACACATGGAGGCTTAATGAGAATCTTCCACAACACCAAACATGTCTGGAAGCTATCCGGTGCACTATAAGGGAGTTCCTGTCCGACCATGAGTGTGATCCTTCTTCACCTTCAGTTAAATAGGAGGCCTTGAAGTGTACATTGAGGGGGATCCTCATCTCACATGGTGCCTATCTCAAAAAGGAGCGGGCTGAGCAGATGAGAACCCTACTCGAAAACATTGAATCATTAGAGTCCCAACATAAATGTAATCTTTCCCCTTCTGTCTTGGCCCAATTATGTAACTAACAACAAAAATTATTATCGCTCATAGACCAAAAATCTCGTGCCTTTAGAATGCGGGTAAGAAGCAGATTTTACCAACAAGGTGATAAAGGTGGTAGGTTGCTCTCCCGAGCTCTCCATCCATGTAATTACAGTTCTTACGTCCCTTGCATTTTAAACTCTTCAAGGGGAAGGTCCATTCTACACAAGAGATTGCCGCTAGCTTTCGAGAGTTTTACGAATCCTTATATAACATTAAAAGACACTATGCCGCTCTCCCCTGTGAGGAATTCAGGGACAAAATTGCTGCTTACCTACAGGCCAATAAATTGCCTACCATCCTGAGCGCTATCTGATCTGGAGAAGGATTTCACAATGGAGGAGGTGTTCGCAGTTATTACGAACGCTAAATCGGGCAAGAGCCCTGGGCCTGATGGCTTCACTTCCAGCTTTTACAATCTTATGTTAGACTCTCTTGGTTCCCCCTTTCTATCACTTTGCAATGATATCTCGAGTGGGAGTTCCTTCCTTCCTCAGGCTCTGAGAGCGCACATCTCAGTTATTTTAAAACCAGGGAAGGACCCCTCCCTATGTGGGAGTTATCGTCCGATTTCCCTATTAAACACAGACATAAAGTTATTTTCCTAACTAATCGCCAATAGGCTGCAAGCTCTTCTTCCATCTGTGATAGACCCTGATCAGGTGGGGTTTGTCTTGGGTAGGGAGGCCAGGGACAATGTGATAAAAACCATTTACCTGGTGGGCCGGGCGGTCGCAGAGGCTCATCCCATGTGCATTCTGTTGATAGACGCTGAGAAAGCCTTCGACAGGGTGCACTGGGATTTTCTCTTCCAGTCTCTTCAACATATTGCCTTCTGTGAGGCAATGATACACAGAATCTCTGCTCTTTATGCCTCCCCTACGGCTTAGGTCAAAATTAATGGCTCCCTATCAACCCTATTCCATATTAGCAATGGTACGCGGCAAGGCTGCTCATTATCCCCCCTGCTTTATGTCATCTGTATGGAGTCTCTGGCGGCTGCCTTGAGGGGGAATCCTGCAATCAAGGGAGTTTCCTTGGGTCAAACAGCTCACAAACTCTCTCTGTTTGCTGATGACCTACTTTTATATATTACCTCCCCAACAACTAGTCTTCCAAATATTATGTCGGTACTCCGTAAGTATGGACACCTTAGCAACTTTAGAATAAACTCACATAAATCGGAGATGCTAAATATTAACCTTCCCCAACATATAGTAACTCAATTACGTGCTGCTTATCCGTTTAAATGACTGTCAGAATCCCTTTCCTATTTTGGGGTTAAAATACCAGCAGACCTGTCGAGCCTATACGCCCTGAACTATGCTCCTGACCTACGTACTGCTAAGTGGGATTTGGAGAAATGGAGTAGACTTCGGCTGTCTTGGTTCAGCAGGATGAGTGTGCTCAAAATGGAACTTTTGCCGCGTCTACTTTATTACTTTCAAACACTCCCTTTAAATCCCCCAGCTTCCTTTTTCTCACGTCTCAAAAAGATGACTAATCAGTTTATTTGTGCTTCTAAGAGACCACGCCTGTCTTTCCGTCTACTCAGTAGGTCCTGCCAGGCAGGAGGGGTTGGCCTGCCAGATCTTAGTCTGTACAGCATGGACTCATTGGGTACATGTATTTTCGATTTATATCATCATAGAGGCCAAAAGAGGTGGGTGGACATAGAATATAATCTCTCCAGATTTAGCCCTTTGGCTTCCATATGGACAGGATTGACTGTACAGACTGCGGATGGTACGCCCTCCCTTCTTGTCGGAAATCTCTCCAATTTTGTTACCTCGGTATCCTGCCCTCTTATTCCTATAATGGATAACCCTTTTTTTCCAGCAGGCCTAAATAGTCCTACTTTCTTAAATAAACACAGATTAAATGATCCCAAAATATTAGACTTCTGTTCCCAATTATCCCTCATTCCCCTAAATGAATTGTTTCACATGGATAGACCACCGATAAAATGCGTGGTTCCTATTTAGACAGCTGAAGAGCTATGTAGCTTCATTGCACCCTCATGAAAATATCTTCCGCCAGCTCACACCCTTTGAAACAATTTGCATAGCGAAGGACCCTGTGGAACATACTGTATCATTATTTTACAAAATCTTCTTGGAAGAGCGAGATGTGCAGGCAGACCCTCCTAGCTTCTTTCTCAAATGGGAGGTAGACTTGGGCAGGCCTCTGTCTGGAGTAGATAGATCTAAGGTCCTCTTTTTCACCCAAAGAGCATCCATGAGTTCCCTGACTCAGGAGAGAGGCTATAAGATCTTATATAGGTGATACAGATGCCCCACAACTGTACACACCATTCCCCTCAACCCCAGACACCTGCTGGAGATGCCTAAGTGAAAGATGATCATACATACATATCTGGTGGGTATGCGAACCTATCAAGGGATTTTGGAAGTCTGTGTTCGATCCAATCAATCTACTCTACACACACAAAATCACTCCTTCTCCCGAGCTTGCTCTATTATCATTATGTAATTGGTCTATATCTTGTTTTAAAAACAGCTTACTACGTCATGTTCTGGTGGCAGCGAGACGTCTGATCCCCAGACACGGGTTCCCTCTCGGGCAGATTTGCTGGAGAAGGTGAATGACTTATTTAGAATGGAAGATTTGATAGGACAAATAACTGACACTTCGACCAAGGTATTGGGACTATGGACACCATGGATCTTGTTTAGAGACTCTTCAGACCGGGATAATTGGCTGCTGAACGTGGTCTGAGCAGAGTTTGTCCTGGCTTATAGGTGGGGGGGGGGGTGGCTGCGTGGATCAGGTCATGTGTTCCCCTAAGTTTTCCTTGTGTTTTTACTATCCCTTTCTTTCTTTCTATACTTTCATAAGCCTTCTTGAATTCTGCTCTGATGTTCCAACCATCCCCTTACTGCTCCCTCCCCTTCTACTTCACGCATTTTCAAGACTTGCTTCTTTATTTCTTGACTCAGATTTTTCATTAATGTGGAGTCAATTAAGTACTCATTGTATAATTCATAATATTTTGATATACCATGCTCTATATTTCGTTTTGAGTGTCTTTTGCTTTGAAATGTTTTCTACGTTAAACGACATGTCAATCATATGATTTCAATAAACCTCAATTTGAACTAAAAAAGGCTGAACAGCAAAAGGGCAACAAAAAAAAAGGCACAAATGCAATAATGAGTTGGGCCTCATGTTTTGATTAAAAAAAGCAATTCCTTCTTTTGTTAAAGATGTACATAATAAAAGCATTTTAGCTATGGTTCACCTTTAAACATGACCTATGGAAGGGTAACTACTACAATGTTGCAGAAACTTTAATTTAGCTACTATAGATCAGCAAAGCTCCTACAAGTCATTAATCTATACCAGCAATATTTTAATTTACTAAATAACATACTTGAAATGCTTAGAAAGTCATAGCAGACTAAACATACCCAGAATGAAAGCAGAGGTATTTAATATTTATACATATTAACTTATTACTACAGGGCATACTTGAAACAGTGGAACATGCTACATAATGTTTCAATGACACGGCTTGAGTTTAACTTAGTGCGGACTGCTTATATATGGGAAACAAATACACAGATACATTTTTAAATTTTCCTGATCAAAACAAAGTTTATCAGCTGCATACCGAATCTTGAGAAAACACAAGTGATAACAAAAAATTTGACTGTTATTTTTATATTTTTCAAATAACATTATTATGTGTAACATTAAGATCAATAATGTTATGGCCAGGAAAACCTCGAAATCTTCATCACTTCTGCAGCCACTGAAACAGTGACACTCAACCCTTTGTTTTAGATTATTGTCATGTTAAAAAGTCCAAAACTCCCCCATGAGTTCCACCTCCAAGCCTAACAGAAGGAATTGTGTGCCTTTCTTCATTGGCCTTGCTGATTATTCTCCAAATATCATGTTGGTGGTTGTGATTAAAGTGTTAAGTTTAGGTCTTATCTATTATTATTTTGTTCCGGATTATTTGAGGCTTCTCTAGATGTTGCTTAGGACATTGCATGTGGACTTTTTATGGTTTTGTTTCAGTAATGGTTTGGTACAGAATTGCGTAACTCCACCTTGCAGCCAAATCCTGTTAAAAAAATCTATTTACAATGGAACCTTGCTTAACGAGAACAATCCGTTCAGGCACTGTGCTTGTTAACCAAGTTACTCGTTCAGCAGAGCAAGATTTCACATAGGAAATCATTGCAATGCAGACAATTTGTTCCACAACTTGTTGAATGTCCCATCCTGGTCCCCTATTCTATCATTCCACACATGCACAAACACATACAAACTCACACAAACACACACAAACTCACAAGCATGCACACACACGCACATATTATATGCTCACCTTACCTTCCGTTCCATCGCCGGTCTCCTGGGAATTGCTGTTCTCTGGTACGGGGCCTGGCTGTGTATCGAGTTACCATAACGACGAGGGAGGAACTTCCGCGGGAAGAGCGCTGACGTCAAAGGCAGAGCAGCTTGCCTCTGATTGGCCAGCGCGCTGCCTTTGAGTAGCGGTGACAGGAAGTTCCTGCTTCGTCGCTATGGATGCCGATGCACAGCCTGGAGTGTAGCGGAGAGGCGAACTACAGGACCCAGGAGGCCGGCGATGAAATGGAAGGTACACATATTATATGCTCACCTTACCTTCCGTTCCACCGCCGGCCTCATGGTACTTGTAGTTCGCCGCAAGGACGTCGCGATGTACCCGGGAACTACAAGAACCATGAGGGCGGCGGTGGAACGGAAGGTAAGGTGAGCATAATACTGTATGTGTGTGCGTGCATGTGTGTTTGTGTGTGTTTTGTGCGTACATGTGTGTTTGTGTGGACTGCAAGTGCGCGTTAGAGCTCGGTGGATGTACGGAACCGGAAGTTTGTGCTGTGAGGATTTTGCTCGTCCAGCAAAGCTTTCTTGTAAACCGGGGTACAAATTTACAGAAAGCTTTGCTTGTTAAGCGAAATTCTCGTTAAGTGGGTTACTCGTTAAGCGAGGTTCCACTGTATTTGAAAATGCTGAAATAGTCACACTATTTTGTTTCAGACAATACAGGAATTCCGCAAAACGCACTTTTGAGATTTTCTTTGCATCGTGTCACATTTTCATGTAAGTAGTGTTAGAAAATGTACATAATTAGCTCAGTATTAGGCCTAGTTCAGATGTCAAATTTTTCCTTACATTTCTTGGTAAAAATATAAACCAAAACCACTTGCACTTTGATGATTTATTGGTGCCAGAAGATATAGGTATGGTGCAAAAATATTTTTACCCAAATGCTCAATATGTACACATTGCCTAATCCAGTAATCTGAGATCAATGAGTTCACCTGAAGTGAGATCACTGAGTTAAATGAGTTCACCTCAGGTCAGTTCACCTAAGGTCACAGCTGGGCTACTGTGGGAAACCCGGCTGTGATGTAAGGAAAGCTCACTGACGTCACGGTCACGTGTTCTAATGTACCCACGTACTGCAATCTTATATGTAGCAGAGCCGATATTGTCATGGGACCTCGTGTCTATGGATTACATCAGACCTGCAGGATGTTTTGGGGGTTAATAAATTGGAGAAAGACAGTGTTGTTTTTTTTGGTTTTTTTTTTAAATAAAGTATTTTTCTGTGTGTTTTATGTGTATTTATATTTACTTACAGGGTAAGTAATGAGGAGTAATGAAAGGGTCCATAGGCCCCTCTTCATTACTAACATTGGGCTTCATGACAGTTGTGATTTTTTGACAAATCACAGCTGTCATTAACCCCATACATTACCCCAATTGACACCCATTGAGGGCAATCAGGATGAGCCGGGGAAAGTGCTGGCATTGGTGCATCTAATGGATATGACAATTCTGAGGTGACTGCATGCTGGTATTTTTAGGCTGGGGGGACCCAATAACCATGGGTGTTGTGAATATCATCAGAGACCGTGCTGTTCCCGGGAGTGTTTCTGGACTCCCTCTGGTGGCTAATGCTGGTAGTGAGTCTGATTCTGCATCTGTCGCTCAGATACAGTGCCTTGCGAATGTATTCGGCCCACTTGATTTTTTTAACCTTTTCCCACATTTCAGGCTTCAAACATAAAGATAAAAATTTAAATTTTATGGTGAAGAATCAACAACAAGTGGGACACAATTGTGAAGTTGAGCGAAATTTATTGCTTATTTTAAACTTTTTTTAAAAAAAAAAATAACTGAATAGTGGGGAGTGCAATATTATTCGTCCCCTTTAAGTTAATACTTTGTAGCGCCACCTTTTGCTGCAATTACAGCTGCAAGTCGCTTGAGGTATGTCTCTATCAGTTTTGCACATTGAGAGACTGAAATTCTTGCCCACTCTTCCTTTGCAAACAGCTCGAGCTGAGTGAGGTTGGATGGATAGCATTTCTGAAGAGCAGTTTTCAGCTCTTTCCACAGATTCTCGATTGGATTCAGGTCTGGACTTTGACTTGACCATTCTAACACCTGGATACGTATATTTGTGAACCATTCCATTGTAGATTTTGCTTTATGTTTGGATCATAGTCTTGTTGGAAGACAAATCCCTGTTCCAGTCTCAGGTCTTTTCCAGACTCCAACAGGTTTTCTTTAAGAATGGTCCTATTTTTGGCTCCATCCATCTCCCCATCAATTTTAACCATTGTACCCTGTCCCTGCTGAAGAAAAGCAGGCCCAAACCATGATGCCACCACCATGTTTGACAGTGGGGATGGTGTGTTCAGGGAGATGAGCTGTGTTGATTTTACGCCAAACATATCGTTTGGCATTGTGCCCAAAAAGTTTGATTTTGGTTTCATCTGACCAAAGCACCTTCTTCCACATGGTTGGTGTGTCTCCCAGGTGGCTTGTGGCAAACTTTATACAACACTTTTTATGGATATCTTTGAGAAATGGCTTTCTTCTTGCCATTCTTCCACAAGAGATTTGTGCAGATTGTTGTCCTATGGACAGACTCTCCCACCTCTGCTGTAGATCTCTGCAGTTCATCCAGAGTGATCATAGGCCTCTTGGCTGCATCCCTGATCAATCTTCTCCTTGTTTGAGATGAAAGTTTTGAGGGACAGCCAGGTATTGGTAGACTTGCAGTGGTATGATACTCCTTCTATTTCAATATGATCGCTTGCACAGTGCTTCTTGGGATGTTTAAAGCTTTGGAAATCTTTTTGTAACCAAATCTGGCTTTAAGCTTCTTCACAACAGTAAATACGAACCTGCCTGTTGTGTTCCTTGGTCTTCATGATGCTATCTGCGCTTTAAACAGAACACTGAGACTGTCACAAAGCTGGTGCATTTATACGGAGACTTGATTACACACAGGTGGCTTATATTTATCATCACCAGTCATCTAGGACAACATTGGATCATTCACAGATCCTCAATGAACTTCTGGAGTGAGTTTGCTGCCCTGAAAGGAAAGGGGACGAATAATATTGAACGCCCCAATTTTCAGTTTTTTATTTTTTAAAAAAGTTTAAAATAAGCAATAAATTTCGTTCAACTTCACAATTGTGTCCCACTTGTTGATTTTTGACCATAACATTAAAATTTTTATCTTATGTTTGAAGCCTGAAATGTGGAAAAAGATTGAAAAAATCAAGGGGGCCGAATACTTTTGCAAGGCACAGTTGATGTTGGAGATGATTGCTGTTTCAGGAAGCCTATGGAGTCCAGCCTGGGGGGATATTGGAAGGCAGTCTCTGTCTAACCTGTGCCGTGATAATTGTTTCTGCTTCATGTGAAGATGTCCTGAATTTTGGCCTCCAGCCTTTAGGCTTTTGTCTTTCCCTTTATGTTTTTGTTTTGCCTTTTTTGCGCCTTTTTGGATTCTCCATGAATGATTTCTACAGCGGTTTTTCATTTCTTTGCATCGGTTTTGATCCCATGTCTGCAGCTATCCTCTCTTAGGCTATGTCCGCACGTTGCTTTTTACCTGCTTTTTTGCTGCTTTTTCAACTGCAGCGTTTAATGCCAAAATGGTTGTGTTCTGCTTTTCAAGCAAAGTCTATGGGAATTTGGGTTTCTTGTCCGCACTTTGCAGTTCAAACTGCAGCCTTTTTGTTGCAGAACTTTGGTCAAAAACTCAGCTTTGCAGTGCAAAACCCAAATGGCAAAAACAATTGACATGTCAATTGTTTTTGCCATTTGGGTTTTGCACTGCAAAGCTGAGTTTTTGACCAAAGTTCTGCAACAAAAAGGCTGCAGTTTGAACTGCATAGTGCGGACAAGAAACCCAAATTCCCATAGACTTTGCTTGAAAAGCAGAACACAACCATTTTGGCATTAAACGCTGCAGTTGAAAAAGCAGCAAAAAAAGCAGGTAAAAAGCAACGTGCGGACATAGCCTTAGTCTGGGCTTGGTTAAAAGCTGAATTTGCACTGAAGGGCGTTTTTGCTTAATTTATGTCTTTTTCTAAATCAGTGTTTGAGAATATTCCCTTTTGTTTCTTGTAAGTGAATAAGTGCTCTTCCTCCACAATTTTTGGAGGGTGATTTATTACCAGCAAGAAATTGAGTTTTTACTCCCTGTTTGATCAGGAGTTTTGTATTTTTGTATCTCACGTCTTTTTGCAGTTATGATCTTTTCTATTATTTTTGCATTTCTATTTAAATGTATTTGCACAAGAGATCCTGATATCGGGAGGAAAGATTGTGTGATCTTTAAAGGAATATTTGATTATCAGGTGTTGGTAATATTTAGGGTTTTAACTGGCTGCAACCAGCAATCTATCCTATACTTTTTTAACTAGCTAGCAGGGCCTCACTTTGCTTATTTCTATATCTATCATCTGTGTGTTGCTTTTTCTTACATCCCCATCCTTATTTGTTGGGGACTTTGACTTTCCTTTGGGGCTGCTCTGAGGCAAGTCAGGATTCCTCATTCCATCTTTGAGGTTAGTTAGTTCTCCGGCAGTGACGAGGCATCTAGGTTTGTTAGGAACGCTCCACCGCTACTTCTAGTTGTGTTTGTCTAGTCAGTGGATTGCAGTCAGCTAAGTTTCCAACTACTCTTGTGTATTATCATCTTCCTTTTTTATGGGATTTTTGCAACATCTTTTGCGATCTCCTGACCATAACACATGGGCTTCCCCAGCCTGAGAATAGGAGCATCTAGCTGTCGGCTTTGTCTTATCTAGGCATAAAAATTTTATTTAAATAATAAAAAAAGCCTCATGGGGTCCCTCGTATTTTGATACACAGCCAAGATAACGCACACAACTGGGGCTGCAGGCTTTAGCAGTCTGCTTTATCTGTGCTGGGTATCAGTAAACGGGGGACCATACGCCATTTTTTTCCCTTATTTACTTTTCCCTCCACAACCAATCACAAATGCTGGTATGCTGGCAATCTAACTGCAGCCTATCCCAGACACTTTCACAATGGGTGGGCCGGGTAACAGAGAATATGCATGGGAGCTAATGAGTTGATTCAGAAGCAGTGCGACAGCGGCGTGGGAGACTCGGTAAGTATAATTCTCCTTTTATAATTTCTATTTTGCTTCCTTTTAAAAAAAATTCTTTATATCTGGGTGGCCGAACCCGAACAGTAACACAGACTTCCCTGAGAAGTCCATGTTCGTAGTCCATGCATGGACACTAGGTGCTTCATATGGACCCCGAACTTTACAGTTCGGGTTCGCACATCACTATTGATTTATTATCCATTGCTTATATAGCACCATCATACTATGCTTTAAGCAGATTATCATCACTATCACAGTGACGCTCATGTGATGCCCCAGCAAAACCAGGGTGTCACAGAGCCTGCAGAAATCCAGCAAAGTGCAGGCCATTCTCCTCCTTGGCACCAACACAGTCCTCAGACAGATGCACACCAACCAATCAGGCCCTACTCACCCCCTCCTCAAAAAAATGGGAGGGATTGGAAAGCACTGAGGAAGTGTTAGAGCAGAGTTTAGTCAGTCTGTGCGGAGGTCAGTGAAAAGCTGACAGGGGAGGCTTGCAGCTCCCCGGAGAAAGCGATAGCCGGGGTTGGGGCCCTGGACTACCAGACTAGGTGGCTGTAAGGGCACTTGCTGTGCATCTGTGTGCGTGACCCGAGCACACCCCTGCCGAGGCTACCGGCATCCGGCCTTGGTTCACTATAAGGACTCTGTGTGACTTTAATCTGAATAGTGAGTACACCAGTACCCTCAGGCACAGCGCCGCGCTACGCCGCCCTGCCCTGCACCTCTCCAGCAGCTCCGTCGTCATCACCCCAGCGAGCCCCGGTACTCACACCCCCTACCCACGGAGAAGTCAACACCTAGCTGCGCCACAACACCGCCACCCGGGAGCCCCCACCATCATCAGCAGCGGTGGTGCCAACAATCACCACGACCCGTGGGTGGCGTCACGAACAATCTCCATAGCGGCCCCGGCCGTGCACCCACCCGATCACCAACCCAATCCCCATTTTCACTCATGGGCGAGGAGTGCTGCCCGAGCCCTGGGTCCGGTCCACTCGAGCCACCAAGCAGAAGGTACCGGACCCGAGCGTGATCTCCCCGGGCAGCCCCCGCAACAGAGGACTGGCCCCCGCCTGCGACACTCACAATCTAAATTCCCTAGCAGTATGTCTTACAAATTCTGTCCTCTGTTTGTAAATTAATGAACATAAACACATAATTTAGTGGGATTTTGTTTGTTTTTAGCAGGTTTGATTGATTTTTACCTTGTGAAAAAAATGCTACTGTAGGTGCATTCCAATTGAAATGAAAGGAAACATTCCATGTGGATTGGAAGTCATTTTTTTATGCATATTTTGAGGAAAACCTTACTCTTTCACCCACTAAACTCTCCCTCTCCAATAAATCCTGAATGCAGAAAAACGAGTCATTAATACTACCTTAATGCAAAAGGTGTACAAAATTTTATTAATCAATAGCATAAGAAACACACAGATTAAAAACAATTCAAGGAGTGATGGCGGAGATAGAAAAAGGAGAAGCATGCACCCCACTGGCTGATTATGTGTAAGGCCCCTTTCACACGTCAGTGATTCTGGTACGTTTGTGCTTTTTTTTAAACGTACCAGAATCACTGACATACGCAGACCCATTATAATGAATGGGTCTGCTCACACATCAGTGATTATTCACTGCACGGGTCTCCGTGCGGTGTACCCGCGTGTGCGTGATTGCCGCACGGAGACATGTCCATTTTTTTCTGGCATCACTGATGTCCCACGGACCACGCAGTGGTGTGATCCATGAGACACGTGCCAGAAAAAAAACGTGCTTTTAAAATAAAAATCATTTTTACTCACCCGGCTCCAGCGACGTCCTCTGCAGCCCGGATGCTGCACCACGGGAGCGATCAGCACCATGGAGAGCGGGAACGCGCACAGGTGAGTTAATCTCTAAATGCAATCACGGGCCACGGAGAACGGAGCCCGGATTGCACTTAGACAACCCACGTGTGCCGTGATTCACGGCACATGGAGGGACATGTGCGTGTTTTACACGCCAGTGAAAAACGTCAATGTTTTTCACTGACTTGTGAAACGGGCCTAAGATACACATCATACTATGGCTGGGAACAAAAAGTGTCTACGGCAAACTATAACAAGTTTACCTCTCTAGAGGGAGTGCTCCATAGTTTGTGGAAAGAATACAAAAAAGTGCCAGATATAAATTAATGATAGGCACTAAGATCAAATGCCTCATACATAGCATAAAATACTAGAAACTGATAGTAAAAGGAAGAGAAGATAAAACTCTCCCAAAGCACCAGAGTAACGTGATCAGACACTTAAAGCACAGCAACAGGAATAATTAGGACACATACCCATAATAACCGAATCAGCCAAAGAGGGGTGCAGCTCCACAGACCCCAACGCGTTTCGCGATGGCTTCTTCAATGGGGGTCGCAAAGGCAGAGTGTAGTTCCCAGGTATAAATATCCACCAAACAGCTGTTCCAGATCAAGCGGTAGCGACGTACATAGCAGCGCATGCGCGGTCGGCCAGAACGAGTCGCCCGGAAGCTGCGTCAGCACTCCAGTGTCCGGGTCCGGGAGGGAAAACCCCTTCCGACGTCATGTCCGGCCCGTCACTAAATGGAGGCGTCGGCAACAACCGGGCAACGCAGGTCGAACGCGCATGCGTGCGACATCAACCACGACTGGACACAGATCCCACAGAGACCATCTTGGGAAGGTTGCATCAACCATGGATGCAGATCGTCACCATGATGGGAAGGTCAAACAGGGGGCGTAGATATCATCAGCCGATGCTTCATAAAAATAGTTATGACGTCGGAAGGGGTTTTCCCTCCCGGACCCGGACACTGGAGTGCTGACGCAGCTTCCGGGCGACTTGTTCTCGCCGACCGCGCATGCGCTGCTATGTACGTCGCTACGTTTTATCTTCTCTTCCTTTTACTATCAGTTTCTAGTATTTTATGCTATGTATGAGGCATTTGATCTTAGTGCCTGTCATTAATTTATATCTGGCACTTTTTTGTATTCTTTCCACAAACTATGGAGCACTCCCTCTAGAGAGGTAAACTTGTTATAGTATTGCCGTAGACACTTTTTGTTCCCAGCCATAGTATGATGTGTATCTTACACATACTCAGCCAGTGGGGTGCATGCTTCTCCTTTTTGTATCTCCGCCATCACTCCTTGAATTGTTTTTAATCTGTGTGTTTCTTATGCTATTGATTTATAAAATTTTGTACACCTTTTGCATTAAGGTAGTATTAGGCTACTTTCACACATCAGGTTTTTTCCATCAGGTACAATCCGGAAAAAAACGGGTAAATTGGATCCGGTACCGCATCTGGTTTATCCCCATAGACTTGCATTGTTACCGGATTGTACCTGATGGCTTTGCGTTGCATCCGTTTTTTTCCGGATGCGGCAAAATTAATAAATGCGGCGGCCGGATAGAACGTTTGATGTAACGTTTTTTGGCCCCTTAAAAAAACCGCATAGTGCCGGATCCGGCACAATGCGGCGTGGTCTCTAATGATTGTCTATGGACGCCGGATCCGGCGCGATGCGGTTTAAACCGGATGCGGCCGCCGCTTCCGGTTTTGTAAACAGAGCATGCGCACTTTTTTTTCTTCAAAACATATATAAAGCCCTTCAGGAGATTGTACACACTTCCTGCCATTCTGTCCTGCCTTCAAGTCGTGCTGTCCTCCAGTCCACTGATCCGGTGCAGTCCAGCGCAGTCCTGCGGTCGAGTCCAGCGGTCCAGGGCAGAGGTAATGTCCACAGTAATGTCCAGAGTTTACTGTTCTGAGGTCCGTTCATCTACTTACAGGGCTTGTTTTTTTTCCAGGTGCAGTGCCGCGGTCTGGTCCAGTGCAGTGGTCCTGTCAATTTCTCAAGTCCAGTGGTCCAATCAATTGGTCTACTACAGCGGTCCAGTCTCAGTCCTGTCCAGCGGTCGTGTCCGTTAGTGCGGTCGAGTCCAGCTGTCCAGGGCAGAGGTAATGTCCACAGTAATGTCCAGAGTTTACTGTTCTGAGGTCCGTTCATCTACTTACAGGGCTTGTTTTTTTTCCAGGTGCAGTGCAGCGGTCTGGTCCAGTGCAGTGGTCCTGTCAATTTCTCAAGTCCAGTGGTCCAGTCAATTGGTCTACTACAGCTTTCCGGTCTCAGTCCTGTCCAGCGGTCGTGTCCGTTAGTGCGGTCGAGTCCAGCGGTCACTCCGTGAATTGGCAAGTTTTTTATTTATTTTTTTTTTTTTAAAAAGTTCTGTTATGTAATTTTTTTTTAATAAAGAGCAGTCTGGCTCCGACCTTAAATTTATTTTGAAAACAATGAAACAAAAAAAAAAAATTAAATGTATACAAAACCTTTGCATGCATTGTCTTATTACCTTTACATTTTTTGGTTGTGTATTTGTACAACATTAAATTGGTGTTACATGATAAAGTGCGCTTTTAAGGTTGTGCAGTCATTAGGATACGTATATAATCGTGTTTATTTCTTTCAGAAATTTGCACGGTCAAAAAATAAAAGCTATGTCTTCTTCTGGGAGCCCTCCCTCCTGTTCACAAACAACTGAGGTATTTTTTTTTTTTTGGTTGTTTTGTGTTTTTATAAAAAAACAAAAATTTAAAAAAAAAAAAATATTTTCACAGGTAGCAGAAACATCACAGGTGCTTCCAGAAGGGGACGAAAGGAGTGAAGAAATCCACGGAGCGGGCGGTCAGATTGTAAGTTTCATGTTACAGGAATTGCTTATCACAGCACACCCAACGCATAAAAGCACCTAAATGTTCTTTTTTTTTTTTTCACTAAAGGCTGGCGGAGGTCATAGCGTAAGAAAATATATATATTATTTTTTTTTTTTTTTTGTTTCATGTCTACTTTGTGTGAATTGCAGTCTAAATCGTTTTTTTTTTGTTTTTTTTTTTTCTTTCTTGGAACAGGATTTACAGCGTGCTCCCGAATCTGACGGTGAGGAGGCCGGATGTATCAACATCGACCTCCTCATCGATGAAGTTCGAGAGAGGGAGCCGCTGTGGAACATGGGTGACCGACGCCACGCTGATACCATCGTAACCCGTCGACTCTGGGACGAGGTATGCCACGCAGCGGTAGAAGGTTGGGAGGAGCTCAATTCTCGGGCCCAGAAGAAAGCGCGTAAGTATTCACAGTTCAGTAGGTTATGCTGCAGGATTTAATATGTTGTATACTAACCACTTTGTGCTTTCCACTTTCAGGTGACAAACTTCAGAAGCGGTGGCGGTCTATCAGGGATCGCTTCAAGAAGGAGTTGAATCTAGAGATGCAGGCCCCGAGTGGATCCGGAGGACGCAGATCCAAATACAGATATTTTAGAACGTTGTCGTTCCTCCGGACAACTATGGTGTGCAGAAGGTAAATATTCCCCACAATATGTACAAAGTATAATTGTTGATATGTCTGACCTTTTTTGTCTTTTTTTAGCCAGGGACAATGTATATCAATTCAATTAATAATTTTTTTGTTTTTTTCCTCTTTGTAACAGCACCGTCTGCAGCACTCGGGAGCCTGCATCGAACCCGTCAGGAGCGATCCCAGCACAGTCCGCCACTGGGGAACACATGCACAGACCCCACCCATCTGCACCTTCCCTTTCATCTAATACCTCGGTCCCATCCACCTGCGCTGGAGCATCCAGTGAGACTTCATTACCTGAAGCTGCTGGTGACGAGATAGCTTTTCCCCTACCCCACCCCTATGACACTGCTGCCCTCAGTAGAACACCTTTGGGTTCTGGGCATCAGCGTCATAGGGGTCAGGATAGGAGCTATGCGCCCGAGTTCTTGCATCTAAATGCAGCCTTCCAGAACACCATTAAATTATTAGCTGAACAAATGAGTGCTGGTTTTAGCCTCATGAAGACCTCTATGGAGAAAAATACGCACGAATTGTGCACGCGTCTGGACAGGCTGCATTTAGATGCAAGTAAATCGCCAAATCATTGTTTTTTTCAAGCCGTACTCGAGCGCATGGAAAAGCTGTCTCCTGACCAGCAGATGCATGTAATGCAAGCCACACAGCAGGCTCTGGCGCAGGTTTCCTCCCAACCACCTCCACCCACCCCTCGTCCAGCACCTGCCCCCCCTCCAGCCATTGTCCCTCCTCCCCCTCTTGCCCCGTACCAGCCTGCTGCCCAATACCAGCCTGCTGCCCAGTGCCAGCTCCCAACCACATCTGCCCCTACACTCCCTACCCTCTCGCCTTCCACACCCATCATGACCCCAACACAAGCCTCTAATTCACCCGCCACCTCTACTGTCTCCCAATCCCTCCACTCCACCCCACAATCCTTAACACATCCCATCCCATCTCCTGTTTTCCCTCTTGGTTTCTCCACCACACCTTCACTTTCTGTTACTTCCCCACCACCACCACCAACACCACATTCCACCCTCCATACTCCCATTGTGCATGTGTTCCCATCTGACAGCCCATCCAGTACTATCTCCACCCCAAGCCCAAGATATACGCATTTATAATTTTTTTATATGTATGTAATAAAAAATAAAACATTTTAGTTGAAATGTATTTATTTGTTCTTGGGTTTTTTTTTGGGTAATCAGATTTTTCAAGTTCGGTTAATAATAAGGTATAATAAAAAAACGTAACATGTTATAATTATAAGGTGTAAAAATTACCAAATTTTTAAGATATACAAACAGTTTCAAATTACAGAGGTTAACAACATACATGTTTTTTTTTTTACAAGATTTTTATTTTTAATAAAACTACAGACAAATCTTATACCATTTGATCTTGCCAATCTACTCTACCTTCTGGGGACACAGAATATTCTGCATATTTGTCACGGATTGTTGAACACTCAACACTACTCCTAAAACCAGGATTAGTGTAATCAGACAAAGAGGTGGATTCCAAACTGTGGTCATCCAAGGACAAAGGTTCCTTTGTTAAAACAAAATTATGTAGTACCACACATGCTTTGACTATTTCATCAACAGTTTCAATGTTTAAATTAATCGCTATTAACAACACTCGCCATTTGCTGGTTAGTATCCCAAAGGAGCATTCCACCATTCTTCTGGCTCTGGATAATCGATAATTGTATATTTTTTGTGTTTGTGTCAATCCACGGCTTGCATATGGCTTTAGAAGATGTGGTGATAGTTGAAAGGCTTCGTCGGCCACAAAAACAAACGGCATTGGGGGCTCACATGTGCCAGGAAGAGGTCTTGCAGGAGGGAAATCAAAAGTATTACCATATAATCGCCGCCCCATTGGGGACGTTTTAAAGACCTGCGAGTCATTTGATCTCCCATATGCGCCAATGTCCACAGAGATAAATTTGTACTCTGCATCCGTTATTGCCATTAGGACAATTGAGAAAAACTTTTTATAGTTGTAGTATTCCGAACCCGAAGCTGCAGGTTTCACAATTCTTATATGCTTGCCGTCCACTGAGCCAAGGCAATTTGGAAACTGACAAATGTTGTAGTATTGTTCAGCAATCGCCAGCCATCTGTCCCTGGTGGGCTGTGGGATGAAATCCTCCTGTAGACAATCCCACAAGGCTCGGCAAGTCTCTCTAATGATTCCAGAGATGGTGGAAATACCGAGTCTAAACTGGTAATGGAGTGATGACAGAGACTCTCCAGTTGCAAGGAATTTGTAAAGGAAAGACAATAATTGAAAAAAATAATAGCAACCACATTACAGTTAAAAGTCAAGTTAACAGGAGGATACAATTTAACCAAAAAAGCTTTCCTAAGCGTAACCAGCAAACGCTCCTCGGGTGTTATTGAGTACCGGCAGTAGGTGTCCGTTTTACGTATGTGGTCTGCAACAAGGCCAGGGAGGAAGTCAAAATTATTCACTGCCATCCGGACATAGCTTGTAAATTTTTCATGGTTTCCACAAAGCTCCATGTACAGTGTTGAAAACACCCCACGGGTCAGTCTCTGGGCAGTCACTGGATGAATCCAAAAGCGACGATGGCGCTGATGCCTCAGACGCTGTCGCTCCTTTTCTCGGACGATGATACCCAAGCGATTTGCCTCAAATGTAAAATCAGCCGATATCTGTGTGATCTTTTCAAGAACACCTTCCATGGTTTCTGCTTGCCTCTGTCTTCATTCTGTCATATATGCTTCAAACTACTGTATATATACCGTATTTTCCCAATAGCCAATCAGAATACGGAACACGTTAATTGTTTGTTTTGTTTTTAAAAACCGGATCGGTCAAAAAACGGTCAAAACGGATGCTAAACGGATGCAAACTGGATCCACCGGATCCATTTTTTACCGTTTCATTAAAAAACCGGAACCAATGGATACGAAAAAAAAAGGACTGTACCTGAATACAGAAAACTGATGTGTGAAAGTAGCCTCAATGACTCGTTTTTCTGGTTTATGATGTTCATTGAGTCTCTACCAAGGATCTATTTCCCCTTTAGTCCCACATAGGGGTTATGGTGATCAGTGGTGATTACCAAAAATCTCCCCCATTTGTCTTTGTTCAGATGTTGCTTACATATCCTGAATGCAGCAGCCAGGCTCATATTTGTGTCTAGCCTTTACAAAGATACCTCCACCTTCTTGCAATGATTGCACTGTTTCTCTTTCCACTACTTATACTACTATCACTTATCAAACTCAGCCACAAATCTCTCCACAGTGCTACATCATTCTACAAGTGCATCTCAATAAATTACAATATCATCAAAAAGTTACGGTAATTTATTTCAGTAATTTAACACAAAAAGGGAAAAGCGTATACTATATAGAGTCATTACAAACAATGATCTATTTCAAGTGTTTATTTCCGTTAATGTTGCTGAATATGGCTTACAGCCAATGAAAACCCAAAAGTCATTATCTCAGAAAACTAGAATATTATATAAGGCCAACTGAAAAACTTATTTTAAACTCAGAAATGTTGGCCTACTGAAAAGTATGTACAATATTTGTACTCAATACTTAATCAGGGATGCTTTTGCATGAATTACTACATCAATGCAGCATGGCATGGAGGCGATCAGCCTGTGGTACTGCTGAGGTGTTATGGAAGCCCAGGTTGCTTTGATAGCAGCCTTCAGCTCGTCTGCATTTTTGAGTCTGGTGTCTTTCATATTCCTCTTAACAATACCCCATAGATTATCTATGGGGTTTAGATCAGGCGAGTTGGCTGGCAAATCAAGAACAGTGATAATGTGGTTATAAAACTAGATATTGGTACTTTTGGCAGTGTGGACAGGTGCCAAGTTCTGCTGGAAAATTAAATTTCCATCTCCAAAAAGCTTGTCGGCAGAAGGAAGCGTGAAGTGCTGTAAAATTTCCTGGTAGATGACTGCGCTGACTTTAGTCTTGATAAAACACAGTGGACCTACACCAGCAGATGACATGACTCCCCAACCATCACTGATTGTGGAAACTTCACACTAGACCTCAAGCAGCTTGGATTGTGGCCTCTCCACTCGTCCTCCAGACTCTGGGACCTTCATTTCCAAATGAAATGCAAAATTTACTTTCATCTGAAAACAGCACCTTTGACCACTAAGCAACTGTCCAGTTCGTATTCTCCTTGGCCCAGGTAAGACACTTTTGGCATTGTCTATTGGTCATGAGTGGCTGGACAGAAGGAATGTGATAGTTATAGCCCATGTCCTGGATACATCTGTGTGTGTTAGCTCTTGAAGCACTGACTCCAGCAGCAGTTATCCCGATTGCTTGTGCACTTTTTTCTACCATACTTTTTCCTTCCACTCAACTTTCCATTAATGTGCTTGGATATCTGTGATAGGCCAGCGTCTTTAGCAATGACGTTTTGTGGCTTACTCTCCTTGTGGAGTGTGTCAATGACTGCCTTCTGGACATCTGTCAAGTAAGCAGTCTTCCCTATGATTGTGTAGCCTACTGAACGAGACTAAGGGACCATTTTAAATGCTTAGGAAGCCTTTGCTGGTGTTTTGTGGTAATTATTCTAATTTTCTGAGATAATGACTTTTCAGTTTTCATTGGATGTAAGCTATAATTGTCAACATTAACAGAAATAAACATTTGAAATAGATCACTCTGTTTGTTATAACTATATAATATATGCATTTCCCTTTTTGTATTGAATTGCTAAACATTTTTTTTGATGATATTCTAATTTATTGAGACGCACCTGCATTTGACTCATCTTCTATTGTGATTGTGAAAGAGTAGGTGAGTGTGATTCGCTTAAGTGTGTGACTTGTGATTCAGTGACTTTGAATTCACAGAGTGTAGAAGGGTGTAATTTGTGCTGAATCACTGTTTGTATTTATGTGTTTAACCCCTTCACCCCTGGCCACTAAAAATCCTTCTGACCGGGCCATTTTTTACGATTCTGACCAGTGTCCCTTTACAGGTCATAACTTTGGACCGCTTCAATGGATCATGGTGGTTATAAGATTATTTTTTCATAATATATTGTTCTTCATGATAGTTGTAAATTTAGGCAAATATTTTTTGTGTTTGTGTGAAAAGTTTAGATATTTGGCGAAACTAGAATTGAGGAATTGGATCAAATTTAGGGTTTTGTTTTCTGGAGAACCGGACCAACTTCTCTGTTTGTTACAGGCTATACACTAGGGATGAATTGCACCTTAAAGGAGACAGTGCAGCTATGCTGGGGGAAAAAATGGCTATAAGGTTTGAGAAGTATTTAAACTAGGGACTGGGGGGAGGGCAATTGCTATACAGGAGGGGAAAATAGTGCAAATAGCGACTTGGGCATAACTAATGAAATTTGGGGTGGCATGGGAGAAAGGTTAGGACAGGCAGCGCTGCCACTAGGAATTTCAGGGCCCCATACTGGCAAAAGTTCGGGGCCCCCTTGAGGCTCCACCCCAGCTCTGCCTCCACCCCAGCTCCGCCTCCACCCCAGCTCCACCTCTGCCCCAGTTCCGCCTCGCCTCAGCTCCGCCTCCACCCCGCGAATCTTCCACAGTCCCAGCACCACTCTTAGAAAAAAATTCACTTCTGCACTACAGCCTCACCAATCACACATTAACCCTTCACATTGAACACCGTATCACACACACACCCATCAGATTTTGTTTTGGCCAAAAGATTTTTGTAAGCCTGCCACTACAACAAGGTAGACTCTTTTGGCAGGGCCCTACTCTAACTTTTTTTTTTTTCTTTTTAAATCTAACTTCTTTGGTATATATTTATTTTTGGTATATCTATTTTTTTTCTTTAAGGGAATGTGTCACTTACAGTTTTTAAAGTAATTGAAACCAAATTGTGATAATGCACACTTGTGGATTTAGACCTGACAACCCCTTCAAAGGGGAATCTGTCACCAGGTTTTTAACACCTAATCTGAGCGCAGCATAACATAGGGGAAGAGATCCTGATTCCAGCAATTGTCACTTATTGGGCTGCTTAGTATAGTTTTGATAACATCACTGGTTAATCAGCAGGAGATTATCATTACAGGGTTACTCGTCATGCTGAAGGTAGTCCAGCATATTCATGAGCTCTGTATAATTGCTAGATCTGCAGCAGAGAAAACAATGATTTTATCACAATGAAAGCAAACAGCCGCTGGAATCAGGGTATCTGTCTCTACATTATGCTGCTCTCAGATGGGGGAGCAAAAACCTGCTGACAGATTCCCTTTAAGGCTCTTTCAGCAGATAGAATTACAGATAGATGGCTAGATAGATAGAATCATAGATAGATAGATGGATATGTGGCGCCCCTGAGGCTTCAGTCACCACAGGGTACTGCACCTCACTTAAGGTGCAGTACTCATCCTGGATCCAGAGGAGGTCGGTACCAGTTCCACAACACAAACTCATATACACAACCAGGTTGCCCTCCCCATTTGGGACCAGGCTAGGGTCGGGTCTTAAAATAGTCACCAAACATGGGGGGCAGCCACCCACTAGTGACAGGGAACCGGGGGAGGAACAGCCACCAGGGGGAGTTAGGAGCTTACACAACAGTTAGAGTGTTCTCCAGCAGGAGAGAACAGGAGCGGGACCAGTGCGATTCAGGGTGCAGAGCATTAGGGTGGAACAGACTTCACGTTGTATCACCAGAATCTGCAGGACAAGGGGATTGTATGTCCCTCTGGCCGCCACGAGATCCCGGAGCACAGTGCCACATAGGGTCCCGAGTCGTGATTACAGTCAAGCCCCACAGCGGCCCCGCGTCACCTACACACGGGACAGGAGCTAACACTAAACAAACAGGGGTCCCAAAGCAGCATCAGGTCACGGGGATCCATCTTTAAAGGCGCAAGAAGGGCCCATCGACTACCATACCGGTTCTAACCTCCAACAGATCTAGGATCGGCTGGGGCCCATCACAGCTGGAACCACAGCATCTGATTCAGCCTTTTGATTGCCGTCGCCCCGCGCTTCAGCGCCAACGGCCACTACTCTCCTCATCATCCTCCCCGGGGCCCCGCTCCACCTGTGGGGAGCAGAACCATCCTTGCTCACTATGAAGAAAAAGACATGGATCGCACATCCCAAAAATACAATGATCTAAAGCCGCTAGGCAAAAAATTAAATAGAACATGAGGTTCTTTTGTTACCATTCTGATCAGATTGTATTAAGCCCACTGCCACGTCACGGCAAACCTCTTGAATGGGTCCCTAACCTGAACCTTTTTGTGCGGCACTGTGCACTGACCACCGCCGCAGCGACAAAGCGCCACCAGGGCGGGCGACCTGGTGCCTCACAGCACCCATGCTGCGAGGCGAAGCCCCCAATGCTCCACGCCGCACCGCCCCACCAACACGACACCACCACAACAGCAGCCACCACACAGCACCAGCACACAGTGAGAGGAGCTGTGCACTCACCTCCCACTGGCTCCCATATGTTGACTGGGAGCAAAAAGAAGGCTGACCCCTCTTGCAGTCTCCTGCTGATTAAAATCACCTGTGCCAAATGGGGAGAGTGCAGATCCAAGCAAAAAAAGAGGGGGATAGAATGTTGTATAACAAACTATGAAGAAAAAGACATGGATCGCACATCCCAAAAATACAATGATCTAAAGCCGCTAGGCAAAAAATTAAATAGAACATGAGGTTCTTTTGTTACCCATCTGATCAGATTGTATTAAGCCCACTGCCACGTCACGGCAAACCTCTTGAGTGGGTCCCTAACCTGAACCTTTTTGTGCGGCACTGTGCACTGACCACCGCCGCAGCGACAAAGCGCCACCAGGGCGGGCGACCTGGTGCCTCACAGCACCCATGCTGCGAGGCGAAGCCCCCAAGGCTCCAGGCCGCGCCGCCCCACCGACACGACACCACCACAACAGCAGCCACCACACAGCACCAGCACACAGTGAGAGGAGCTGTGCACTCACCTCCCACTGGCTCCCATATGTTGACTGGGAGCAAAAAGAAGGCTGACCCCTCTTGCAGTCTCCTGCTGATTAAAATCACCTGTGCCAAATGGGGAGAGTGCAGATCCAAGCAACAAAAAAATAAATAAAGTCCACATATGGGAGCCAGTGGGAGGTGAGTGCACAGCTCCTCTCACTGTGTGCTGGTGCTGTGTGGTGGCTGCTGTTGTGGTGGTGTCGTGTCAGTGGGGGGGCACGGCCTGGATCCTTGGGGGCTTCGCCTTGCAGCATGGGTAACAAAAGAACCTCATGTTCTATTTAATTTTTTGCCTAGCGGCTTTAGATCATTGTATTTTTGGGATGTGCGATCCATGTCTTTTTCTTTATAGTGTGTTATACAACATTATATCCCCCTCTTCTTTTTGCTTGGATCTGCACTCTCCCCATTTGGCACAGGTGATTTTAATCAGCAGGAGACTGCAAGAGGGGTCAGCCTTCTTTTTGCTCCCAGTCCACATATGAGAGCCAGTGGGAGGTGAGTGTACAGCTTCTCTCACTGTGTGCTGGTGCTGTGTGGTGGCTGCTGTTGTGGTGGTGTCGTGTCAGTGGGGCGGCGCGGCCTGGAGCCTTGGGGGCTTCGCCTTGCAGCATGGGTGCTGTGAGGCACCGGGTCGCCCGCTCTGCTGGCGCTTTGTCGCTGCGGCGGTGGTCAGTGCACAGTGCCGCACAAAAAAGGGTCAGGTTAGGGACCCACTCAAGAGGTTTGCCGTGACGTGGCAGTGGGCTTAATACAATCTGATCAGAATGGTAACAAAAGAACCTCATGTTCTATTTAATTTTTTGCCTTGCGGCTTTAGATCATTGTATTTTTGAGATGTGCGATCCATGTCTTTTTCTTTATAGTGTGTTTATAGAACCATCCTTACTGCAACACCATCTGCCCCGAAGGACAGCGACAGCAGCGGCGGCTAATCCCTGGCCACGTACCACAGGTGGCGTCACAAGACTATCATCCTCATCATTCCCCACCATCATCCAAATATCCTTTTATTGTACACCTCGGGGCCACGAAGCCGGGCAGGGCCACCTGTGACATCCCCCTGACCCGACATAACCAGCCCTGTGATGAGTAACATTTAACCCCTGCCCCGTGGGTGCTACGTATAGATGAGAGACGGATGGACAGAGGGACGGATGGACAGAGGGACGAATGGACAGAGGGACGAATGGACAGAGGGACGGATGGACAGAGGGACGAATGGACAGAGGGACGAATGGACAGAGGGACGGATGGTCAGAGGGACGGATGGTCAGAGGGACGGATGGTCAGAGGGACGGATGGTCAGAGGGACGGATGGACAGAGGGATGGATGGTCAGAGGGACGGATGGTCAGAGGGACGGATGGTCAGAGGGACGGATGGTCAGAGGGACGGATGGACAGAGGGAAGGATGGTCAGAGGGACGGATGGTCAGAGGGACAGATGGTCAGAGGGACGGATGGTCAGAGGGACGGATGGTCAGAGGGACGGATGGTCAGAGGGACGGATAGACGGTGGGGGGTATCACAGCAGGTGGGGGGTATCACAGCAGGTGGGGGAAATCACAGCAGGTGGGGAGGGTCACAGCAGGTGGGGGGGTCACAGCAGGTGGGGGGGTCACAGCAGGTGGGGGGGTCACAGCAGGTGGGGGTGGGGTCACAGCAGGTGGGGGTGGGGTCACAGCAAGTGGGGGTCACAGCTGATGGGGGGGTCACAGCAGGTGGGGAGATCACAGCAGATGGAGGAAGGTGAGAGGTGGGAGAGGGGGCAGCAGATGAGGGAGGGGGGCAGCGGCTGATGGGAGGAGGCGGTGGCAGATGGAGGGGACGCAGCAGATGGGTTCAGAGATGCTGGATCAGGGGCAGTGACTGCTGGGGCAAAGGCGGCGGCTGAAAGGAGACCGTGTCTGTAACTTACCAATCGCTCCCATCACCTTCCACAGACTCCGGAATGAAGCTGAGGGGGCTGTCTCCAGCCCCAGATCCACAGTGATTGGAGAGATCGGTCACAAGGCCGGTCTCTCCAATCAGAGCTGGGGGAAGGTGAAACTGAGGTCACCCAGCTCCAGCCAATGATCAGTGCTATAGCTGCACTGAACATGGCTGGATTTTAATGTTTTAGCCATTTTCAATGGCTGAACATTACTGTGGCTGTGATTGGCTGGGCGGCGTTCATCAGCCAATCACAGCCTCCTTAGGTCCGAGGAAGAGACACCACCCCTCCTGAGGTCAGGCAGAGGGCCCCTCCTCCCCGAATCTAAGATATTTTCAAAGCGATCGCCGCTAACAGGGCTGCGATCTCGCCATGACGTACTGGGTACATCATGGGTCCTTAAGTACCAGGGAGCCATGACGTACCCAGTACGTCATAGGTCGTTAAGGGGTTAACAGGTTTTCAGGCTCTAGGGGCACGCTCCCGCTTGGGGCCCCTGTGCGACTGCAGGTGCTGTAAGTGCAACGTCCCCGCCCCTGCCCCATGGGGCCCGGTGAGCAGAGGAATGAAAGGGGAGGGGCCCGGGTTGTCAGCGTGTCCGGGCCCCCCCGCCTCCTGCTCACTGCACGGCCAGCCCTGCGAAATGTACTGTCAACAGCCCCCGCCCCTGGGGCCCGGTGAGCGGAAGAATGAAAGGGGAGGGGCCTGTCAGCGTGTTCGGGCCCCCCCTCCTGCCTGCTGCTCACCGGGCCCAGTACAGGAGTCCCAGTAGTAATGCCCTGATGGCGGCCCTGAGGACAGGGAATATACTAAACAAGAATAGAGGTACAGCGAAATATAGTGCATGTACACTAATACCAGAACCCTCACTAACAAGATGGAGGAATGAGAATTAATATTGTTGGAAAAAAATTAAGATATGGAGGGTATAATGTAGACATGTTTGGACGAGAGTTATGACTGGGCTGTTAATTTACAGGGATATAGTTTGCTCAGGAATGAACAATGAAATAAGCAAGGAAGTGATGTGTGTTTATATGTAAAATCTTCCCTAAAACCTACATATAGGTGAGGATAATGAAAATTAAAATGTAATGTCCCTATGGGTGGAGATAAAGGGAGGAAGAACAAATAATAAAATACTGATAGGGATTTGGATGGGCAGAAGGAATGGCAATATAGCCAGCAACAGACGTTCAGAAGATGCTCTGATCCATGTTTGGGATCAATTTTGAAACATTCGTATTGACTCCAAACCTGCCAAAGGAGATGCAAGCAGTGTGAGGCCTAGCTAAAATGGGCAGGAGGAATGGCAATACAGCTAGCAATAGATGTAAAAAGAAAAAAACTCTTTTTCCACTTTGGAATCAATTTTGAAAACATTCTAAATGCACTTTTTTCACTTTTATATTTATATTATTATATGGTTGAATATATATATATATATATATATATATATATATATATATATACTTTTTGTTATATTATACCTGACACTTTTTGCATATTTATATATGTGGATCTGTTTATATACATTGTCATACTTTGCCCCTTTTTTGTAATATTTAATTTTTAATATCTATTTTCATATCTATTTATGGGTACAGTGCTACGTATAGATGAGAGACGGACATATATATAGTTACTAATGATGTGTAATACCGCATTGGTGTTTTTTAAGTCCAAAACTTATGTGAGTATAAAAATATTCATTCTTTTTCATTGTATACTAAGCGATTCCATTTACTTCCGCATGTGTGGAACGCAATACGTTCCACCGGTTACTTTTATGTGCAACAAACATTTGGAGCATTTCCAGGTAGCAGAACGTTTTTCCAGCTATTGTGGGGAAGATTATTTTAGTTGCACCACATTTCAATTCTGCATTTCCGGACGCTGATATTTCAGTGCAACACTATTATCATCACTTCCGAGTGGAACGTTTGATGTGGTTCAAGCTGGGGAGAATTATTTATGCTGCTCCGCACATGCGCGGTATGAAGCCACTATACTCCCAGTTTCCGGACGCCATAGGATAAACATCTTTATAATTAAGTAAGCACATGATCTAATTATGCTAATGGACTTGCCATTTTTTAAAACTACCAATGCCGTTAATGATGCAGTGTTCCCAACGATTGTATTGGCTTAGCCTTTTTAATTGCACATGTTAATTGAGGGTTGGTTCAATGAGCTAAGGGTATAAAAACCCATCTGACTTCATATTTGGTATAAACGCCCTTGGATAAAGCCTCGGCGAAACGCGTCATGGTGTTCTGTGGTAAGATGCATCATGTGACTATTTTGCATATTCTGTATATCTGTATGTGACTTATTAAATGTATGTAATGCGGTATGTTGAGACGCTCATTTATAATAATTCTTGTCCATATCTTTCTTGAAGGTTAGTTATGGCATTACATACTAGTATTTATCTTTGATTACTGACACCCCCTATTACATCATTTAATGTCCATGCTTTTTTACATGCAATCCAGTGTTACATCTATTATCATTATTATAGACATGCTGTCATGTTTCCATTTACCATCCACCTGCTTTGCAGAGTGTTCATTCACATGGATCAACTTTATTAATATCGTGTAAACTCATACGTGGCATGTAATATTTGTGCATTAGGGCTGATCAGGTGATACTTTACGGATCTATTTGATGTGTCAATTTTTGACAGATATTATATATTCTGTTTATGCCCTATGTGAGAATAATTTTTTTTTACTATTGTTAGCCACTGAGAGATTCTTTATAATTATACTTCACATGAAGTTGTTCCTCTTCAAGTCATCTTCTTACTGTGCATAAATTTTAATCTTGTGTATTTTTTATACTTATCAATAAAGATTTTTCAAAATTGCATGCTGTTGTTCTTTAATTATTGGACCCACCCCAGCCTAAAATGAGCAGCGCAAAGCCACCCAGAATTATCTTATCCATTAGATGCGACAAACCCTGCGCTTTACCTAGCTTATCCTGATTGCCCTGGTGCAGTGGCAATTAGGGTAATATAAGGGGTTAACTACAGCTCACAGCTGCCACTATGCCCTAGATTAGTAATGGGCAGGGTCTATGAGACCCCCCATTACTAATCCTGTAAGTGAAAAGAAATATACACAAACACCAAAAAAATCCTTTATTTGAAATAAAATACTTAATAAAACCCTCTTTCTACAATTTATTTACCCCACAAACACCCAAGTCTGACAACTATCCCGGATTTGCTACATCCTGAAGTCAGAGCGTGCGGGCACAGAACATGACCACCCTCTGCGGCTGCAGGCAGAGACTGACTGAGCCACAGCTGTGGGCGGTAATGCCACTGAGTTTACGTACGATCACAGCTGGAGGTTCCCATGGTACTCTACCTGTGACCGCAGGTGAACTCACCTCAGCTGAACTGATTGAACTCTGAGACCTCACTTCAGGTTCAATCAGACCTGCATCTCCTGGCAGAAATCTGCATTTTTTAGGCCAAGAGATGCAGATTTGGTGGTGAAATTTATATGCCAAAGTCTTGCACCAAATCTTCATCATCGTTTTTGTTTACATTCCTGAGGCAGGATAATATGGGTAAGTTGGATCATTTCATCTGTTGAACTTATTTATATTTTTGTTGTACTGGACTGCCCCCCAGTGGCCATGGGTAGTTACTACAGGCCTTATCACTATTGTGTCCTATTGGGTTTTGTGCAATTTTAATATTTATTATATATTTCTTCTATTATTGCTGCACATGAAACCAGCCACAGTACAACATTTTTAGCTTGATATATATATACCCTTTTTTGATCCATACTTTATACCTCATTCGTACCGTGCCCTCAAGATTTTGTATACAATTCCTTTCTGCACTTCATACTCCCCCATTTTGTTATACACACCACTTGATGATTTTATATATGTATATTTTTTTATATTTGTCTAATAAAATTATTCTTGATCAATATGGATTTTGACTCCATTTTTTATTAGATTAATCATCGTTATGTAGTTTGGATGAGGTTTTGATACTTTTTTTTGCCAGGAGATGCAGATTTGGTGCAGAAATGTGGTGTATATATTTCATCGCCAAATCTGTATCACCTGGCAAAAAACCAGGACAGTTTTCTGCCAGGAGATGACCCGCAATCCGACAGTCCAGCAGCAGCTTCAAATTGAAAGTGAAAGTGCTGCCAGATTGTCCGATTGGCAGCATTTTTAACTTTCATTTTGAAGCCGCTTCTGGACTGTCAGATTGTGGGTCACAACCGTGTCTTGCAGTCAGACAGTCCAGTAATCAGGTCACCAGAGGTCATACCCGTGGGAAACCAGTTGTCAGCTCCGGTGCACTGAATGATATCACTGCTCACAACCAGGCTTCTCCCCCTGCTGTCAGTAATTCTCAGAGCCTGAAGAGAGCAGACATGTTTCCCCTTTCTCTAGGCTCTGGATATAGAAGTGCCGGGATCATCGTGGGATTTCTTATGGATTACCTCGGATCTTCAAGGTTGTTTGGGGGGGTTAATAAAGGTTTTTTTGGTGTTTGTTTTTTATTTCTTTTCACTTACAGGATTACTAATGGGGGTCTCATAGACGTCTTCCATTACTAATCTAGGGCTTGATTACAGCTGCCAAATCAAAGGTGTGATTAACCTTTTATATTAACCTGATTGCCACCACACCAGGGCAATCAAGCTGACCCAAGTAAAGCCCGGAATTGTCGCATCTAATGGATGCGACAATTCTGGCCAGTTGCAGGCTGGTATTTTTAGGCTGCGGCGAGGAAATCTATGGCGCCTCAAATCCTAATAATACCAGCCCCCACTTGTCTGTTTACTGTTGCTGGATATCAAAAATGGGGGGGACCCTACATCTTTTTTTCCCCTTTATTTGATATTCAGCCATGGTAAAGCTCACTGGTGGGGGATACATCCTGCCGCTGTAGTTTTACCCATACTGGCTATTAAAATATGGCGGGAGCCTACTTCATTTTTTTCTTATTTATTTTTATACTACTATACAGCAAACTGACTGCAACCAATCACAATCGCGGACACAGGGTGAAAGGCGGGTGTAGATGTCTGCAACCAATCACAGACACTGGCAAATAGGGTGGGCGGGGGAATATTCATGAACCTTAATTAGCGAGCCCAAAAGACAGTCTGACTGCAGCATGATCCTCTGGGAAAACCGGGAAACATAGTATGTATACGTATCCTGCTCTTACTTCCATTTAACTTCTACCACAGTCCCCTAGTGCTTACTACGGCCATTTTACAGCCCCAAACATATCTTCCTCATTGACTTGTATGGAATTCATTCTTAGGGGTTAAGTTTGGCGTCATGTTATCTTGCCGATCACAATTTGTTTTTTTCCTGTGCTGGTTCGGCAAACCCAAATATCCACAGGTTCACTCACCACTAATCAGCACCATGTTCTGTAAGGCTAGGATCACTGCCTAAAGGCCTGTGAGACACAATTCCTACTCCTACTCCACTAGCTTTCCCTACACTAAAGCAGCTAACAGTAGTATTATTACAGAATAAATTAAATTTTTAAGGTATCAGCAGCACGCTGTGTAAGGCTAGATTCACTGCTCACGGACATCTAATACATTATCCCTACTCCAGATGCTTACCATACAGTAAATGCAGTTAAGTGCGGTATTATTAGAGAGTAAATGAAATTGTTGAGGTATCAACACCATGGTCTTTAATGCTACAATCACTACCTACATGCTTCTGTTGTGGGCAGGGGACAGACCACAGCAGGGGGACTGTTCGAGACGCTCGGATCCGGGGTCATGGCGGTGGCTCGAGTGGAAGCCGGACCCGGGCCTGAGCAGCCGTCCGTCGCCCGCAAGTGAAAAGGGGGTTTATTAGATGGGAAAGGTTTTGTCAGTGACGCCACCCGTGGTGTGCGGTGATTGTTGGTGACATCGCCGTTGCCGCTGGAGGTGATACCCGAGACCGATGGAGTGGGGCAGCTGGATGTTATCCCCTCCACGGGTAGGGGAGTTGTTGTCCCGGGTCCCCAATACAGGTAGGATGGTGCTGCGGAGCGCAATCTGCAGGGTTGGACCAGATGGTGTTGGTGTACTCACAGTTCCTGAAAAACTTCACACAGAGTCCGTATGGTAAACCAAATTGCCAGTGACCGGTGACCTCCGGCGGGTGTGTTTGGGTCCCACAACCTGGTACAGCAAACAGGGGTCCCTTCCTCCTGCATTTAGTGTTTGTGTCCTTTTTGTTAACTACTCCGCATGTAACGGGGAAGTCCACTCCCGGTGATACTGTGTGTTGGGAGCTGTGGCCCGCGAGAACTGACCCGTGGGATCTTAGCAGGCAATTGCGAGCCCTATCCCCCTCGTTGGGCTTCCTTCTCGCTCTATCTGGGCCTCCTCTGGGCCTTTTGAAAAAGCAAGTGGCAAAACGTACGTCAGGGGTGGTGGGACGCGTGGCCAGATACTCTATCCAGGAATCATCTATCCAGGTATTTTCATGGAACCTATAGCCGCCATTAATTGTATGGCAACATTAGTAGGTTTATTGATATAACAGACACCAGGTGGAAGTAGTGTTAACCAGTCTTGCCATATAGGTGATTTATTTCTATGCACAGGCTAGTGGCAATTGATTCTCCCCTTCCATATAGCTGAATTACTAAGCGGCTATGGATTAGATATGTGTTACATTATCTGTTTCCACTATATACTGTGTATATGTTATTTTCCAGCAATACTGTGTATTTAAGATCACTATTCACTACATCTATGGATCTTGAATTGATTATATTATGTAATATGAACCACTGAATGTGGAAATTTTCTAGAGATATAGTGATCATCATATATGGATAGATTGTTCTGTTTTCAAGGTAGATACAATTGTACTTATTATATCTGGATTGCATTGCATCCCCCAGGTGGCTCTCATATTTATCTGTATTTAAATGAAATTGGTTATGAATAAAAATTTAAACTGATTATAGCTAACTGTGGTGTTTATTCACTTCTTACTTGCCTGGGGTTGATCCCGATGCTGAGTTGTGGTTACTACTCCTCTGGGCAAAACCTGAAATCTTGCCCCCGGCTGGTCAATTAGTAAGATGCTTGAAGCTGTCCTTGCTCTAGGGTCCAGGTACCCTGTCGTGCACGGCCTCCGGACCGGATTCCCGCTGTCGATACCGGCGGGCTACAACCCTGCCCCGGTCCACTTAAGGTCTCCTGCGACCGGATCTCCGTCGCCTGTGGCCCTGTCTGCCGACTGCCACCTAGTCAGTAGTCCGGTAGTCCAGGGGCTCCAACCCCTCCAACCACCGTGTCACTTCACACTCCTCTCTCTTTCTCTGTTTCTCCTCAACTAACTTGTTCCCTCCCATTACACCTCAGAACCCCTAGGTGGGCATCACTATCCGCTTGGCCACGCCCATTGGTGTGTTCCTATTGCAATGGTGGGTGACTAGGCTTTGCTGGCTGGTGTTGTGTACCTGGATGTGGAGTTGTGATGGAGGGTCAAGGAGGAGGGAATCCTGCACCTGAAAGAGGGGTGCAGTCATCTGTGACACCTTGATTTTGTCAGGGCGTCACAGTTCTAATATACCCCTACTCCTGAGCTTGTGTGCTGCCCCTGCAGCAGTCGAACCGTTCGGATCCGGGAGTGGTGATTACTCGTGGCTCGAGGGTCTCTGGACCCGGGGGCTAGGGGCCACACTCAAATGAAGGAGATTATTTACAGAGGAGATATATAGTTCGTGATGCCACCCGTGGTGTATGGTAATTGGGAGTACCGCAGCTGCCGTTGGGAGTACCCGGAATGTTGGACTGGGGCAGCAAGATGACATTACCCTCCATGAGTAGGGTAAGGCCCCGGGACTCTGGATGGTGCTATGGGATGCAGGGGGGGCGCTGGCTCACTGGTTACAGGGGTCAGTCAGGTACTCACTCAGAAATAAAGCAGATGCTGACAACAGGGTAAACCAAGTCCCTGACTGCTGTTCCCTCTCGAGGGGAGCTCGCTCGGGTCACGTCCCCTGCAGCACTGCCTGGTGGTCCGTGACCTGCCTCCTGGCACAAATTTAGAGTGTCCTTTGTGGCCCGTTAGCTTGGAGCTTTCCAGGCCCTGCTCCCCACTATGGCTAAGTAAGGGAGCCTGCTCTCAGGGATCCACACTTGGGATTTCAGTGGGCCGCTTGTTTTGAAAGCCCTATCCCCCTCGTTGTGCTAGTGCCCCCGATCTCTGAGCTTGGTGGGAACAGTCCATAAAGGCCCTGTCCTCTGCAGGTTAATTACCGGATCGCCTGATGCTTCTCCCCAACTTAGGGTCTGTGTACCCCAACGGACCGGTGATTAGGCCCAGGCTTCTGACAGTCCTCCAAGACAGGTCCCAGGCACCTAGCCTCAATCCCCTGCGACTGGGGGTCTGACTCCTCTAGGTCCAGACCACCATCTGCGACCTAGTCTGCTTCTCCTCAGGGAGCCACAACTCCCAGCTTCCTCAGAGCTCCTCACAGCTCGAGGGCTACCACTCGACTCTGGGGAGCTGCTACTCCCAGCTCCTCTCTCACTGGGAGCTACTTCTGTTCTCCCTGTCAGCTCTGCTCTGCACTTCCTCCCTCGCTGACTTCCCTCCTCCCACCACTTTGTCTGACCCCTGGGTGAGCGGCCCTATTCTAGCTTAAGCAGCCCACTGGTGTGCCTGACAGGTGTGGTGTGAGGTGTAACTAGGATTTGTGAATACTGGTGGAGGCAGTACTGCAGGATGGAGACCCAGAACCATGGGGGGTTGAATCCTGCACTGTAGAGAAAGAGCGTGCAGTACCCTGTGACAACCTGAATAGTCCAGGAGCATCACACTTGCCCTACAGTAAATAACAATATTATCAGAGAATAAAATAGCTTTCAGTTAACCCTAAAAAAGGACTGTGTGTTCACTGTTGTACCAGCAGGTAGTCACGCTATAACATAACACACTGTCCCTTCTCAAGCCGAATCTATTTCTGGGTAGACTGCGGTAAACATGGCGTCTCTGGGTTTTATATAGACCCTATGACGCTATGCAGCTGACCAATCACAGTAATGGCAGTAGCCAAGATGGCTACGGCATTACCATGGTATGTAGGCAATCTCTGCATGTTTACTGGCTGATAAAAAGTTGGGAAACATGCAGGATGGGAACTCAAGCATAGTGTCCTAGCAGCAAAATGCTCAATCGAGTATGTAGCATCTTAAGCATGCCAATGTTTGATCGAGTACTGAGCAGTGCTAAGCATTTTTGCCCATCACTAATAGTATGAACATTGTACAATTCCACTACTCATCAAAAGGGAACCTGACAGCAGGATCGCACATTGGAATAACAATCAAGTTGATGTGTGCAAGATACCAGCGTAGAATTAAACTTCTTCTGTAAACCTTACTGCAGCAGAGCTTAGTGGTAATGCCGGTTGGTAAAGTGCTCCTGATATCTCTATACTAAATCCTGCTGTCAGGCTCGCTTTACATGCACACATACAGAAGTCAGATATACAGCAGTATTTTTGTCTTGAAAACCCACAATCTAATACAATACAAGCATTGTTTACATAGGTGGATTATAATGAGGACAATCTGCTCTAGCGCCTGGGGGCCCACGGCCAGATTGCCCTCATTACAATGCCATTGACGGTGCACATCTCAAGGCTGGTAGCTTCTCTGCTGCTCCGCAGCCGGAATACAAAGTAGCATCGAAGCTCCAGGGGACCTCCCGTTGCCACTTCTGCGACGTGCTGGTGCAATGACATCATCAGCAGGTATACTCCAGCATATACGTGCAGGCCACAAGAAGCAATGTATCTCTGAGATGGGAGCAGAGCGCCATGGGAACCAGAGGGAGGTTACTATGAGTTATTTTATTTTTAATTTGTATACGCGATGTTTGAGGGCTCATAATGTATATAGGGGGCTATGTGAGGGCTCATACTGTATATAGGAGCCTATTTGGATGCTCATACTGTATATAGGGGCTATTTGAGGGCTCATAATGTATATATGGGACTGTTTGGGGGCTCAAACTGTATATATGGGACTATGTGTGGGCTCATCCTGTATATAGGAGCTATGTGAGGGCTCCTACTGTATGCATGGAGATGTTTGAGGGTTCATATTGTATATATGGGAACATGTGAGGTCTCATCCTGTACAGTCCCTGACAGAAGTTATGTCGCTTATCCAAATTATGTAAATAAAAGCTTATAACCTGACTTTAAATTCATCCATTGGTTTCATAAATTACTCTTCTGACAGCTGAAACCCTCCCAAATTTGGTTTAGGTTATGAAAAGAAAGTTGCTGCAAAGCTGAAATATTGATCATTTAATGAACACAGAAAGGTCAGATTTTGGCAAGACAAAAGTTTTGTCGCCCACAGAAAGTAATGTGAAATTCAAACAAATAATTAACTTCTAATACAAAGATATGTTGCATAACATTGGTGAATGAAGTTGTGGTGCTATTAGAGCCATATTTAATATTTTGTGTGACTTCCATGAGCTTCAAGGACTGCATCCATGCGGTTCAACAATGATTCATACAATTTATTGATGAAGTCATCAGGAATAGCAAAGAATGCAGTCTTACATGCCTCCCAGAGTTCATCTAGATTCTTTGGTTTTGTCTAACAAGCTTCCTCTTTCATCCGACACCAAACATGCTCAATGATGTTCATGTCTGGTGACTGGGCTGGCCAGTCCTTGAGCACCTTGATCTTCTTTGTTGTAGAGATGGATGTATGAGATGGAGCACCATCCTGCTGCAGAATTTGACCCCTTTTATAATTGGGAATGTAAGAGGTAGCTAATACTTCTTGATATTTTAGGCTATTGATATTGCTTTCCACCTTGCAAATGTTTCGCACACCCCCATACTGAATGTAACCCCAGACCATGATCTTTCCACCACCAAACTTAACTGTTTTCTGTATCCAAACAGGCTCCAGTAGGTCTCCTGCAGTATTTACGGCGGCTGTGGTGTATTTCAACTGAAGATTCATCAGAGAAATCCATTTTCTGCCCCTTTTCCAGCGTCCAACTGTTTAGCAGGCTGTGGGACTTGGCAAATGTCACACATTTTTTTAATTGCCTTTTGTTTAGTGCTGGCTTCTGGGCACTGATTCGACCATAGAGGCCATTTCGAGACAGAATCCTACAAATTGTTCTAGTTGACACAGGGACTTGAGGTGACCAGGCCTTTTGGAGCTCTGCTGCAGTGGAAGAGGGTCTGGCTTTGGATTTTCTAACCCACAAACGTTCCTCCTGAGCAGTTGTCTTGCGGGGTCTGCCGGACCTGGGCTTAGCAAAAACATCTCCTCTTCAAATCGTTTTTTAATTCTTTGTACTTGATGCTGAGACACATTAAAGGTGCCAGCCACCTCTGCAGTGGATCTGTTCTTCAGCCTCCTTATAATCAAGGCTTTGGTCACAGGGTGGATTTTTGGCATGTTGTCAGAGGTCAAGTTGCAGTTCAACTGAAGGTCTGGGGTGCTGGGTTTTTGTTTTTATACACACCCACTAATTAACCGATCACTTAGTGAGCACAGGTAAGGATGTAAACTAGGATTGGGTGCATTATATGACAAGGCGACAAAACTTTTGTCTTGCCAAAATCTGACCTTTCTGTGTTCACTAAATAATCAATATTTCCACTTTGCAGCAACTTTATTTTCATAACCTAAACCAAATTTGGGAGGGTTTCAGCTTTCAAAAGAGTAATTTATGAAACCAATGGATGAATTTAAAGTCAGGTTATAAGCTTTTATTTACATAACATGGATAAGCAACAGAACTTCTGTCAGGGACTGTATATATGGGCTATGTTAGGGCACAAATGTACACAGGGGACTATGTGAGGGCTCATTCTGTATATAGGAGCTGTGTGAGAGCTTAAAGTGTATATATAAGACTGTTTGAGGGCACATCCTGGATATTGATGCTATGTGAGGGTTCATCCTGTATTTAGGAGTTATGTGAGGGTTCGTATATAAAACCTTTGTGAAGGCTCAAACTGTATATAGGGGCTATGTGAGGTCTAAACATGGAAAAATGATGTGTTCACAGAGTATTGCGTGTACGGGGGGGGGGGTCTTCAGAATACAGCAAGTTCCCAGATGAAAAAACTGACTCCAACACCAATTCTTTCACCAAATATACTTTACTTACGTTACGTAAATGCATGTACCCCAAAAGTAGAAATAACACTCAAGATATTTTACAGACACTCATCCGAGAGGCTGAGACCCTTGTGCTGCACAGTTGAGCACCCTAGCAATGTGTACCAACTTTAAATACTTTAAATTTACCTACTGACGAGCCTGCCTAAACAAAAAAACCCCCAGAGAAATAATGCTTTCTCAATTACACCAAGTATACCTAAACAAGTAATGAAAGTTAGCAGCTGCTAAGCAGAAAAACGAAGTTTAACAACCTTAAGCAATTATTTTGCACTAAAATATCTTTCAGTAACTCGTTCCTGGAAAAGTTCAGATATGGCTCAAAGTTCTTTGTGTACTTTGATGGGACCTAAGTGTGTTTATTAAGTCCTTTATAACAGCCAGCAAATAAGAAACATGCCAGCGGAATCCAAGGATCCAGTCCCTGATCTTGCAAAAATTTTTAGCCTAAACCAATCAATATACCTAACTAACTAAAACTACAACTTATGTCTCAGTGTCAAGTGTTTGGGTGCCAAAATGTAATGTGTTGAATGCATGGTTACTCACTGCAGTGGTGCAATGCACCTTACTTATCTTACTGACCGAGGTCTGTTCTATACAGCAGATGGCGATGGCTCAACTCCCTTACAGTGTCTAACACGGCTTACGCTGGGCCTTATTCTTTTCTCATCGTACAGCGGCATCCCTGGCAGGAATTCTTCTTCTGTTTGATGAAGATCTGGTCACGCACACGATCAATTGCACCCAGACGCGGCTCTGGTCCCATAAGGGTACTTCTGCATGTGGATAAGACTGGATTGCAGTACGGCACATTCTGTCTCTTTCCTAAATATATCATGTCTGCTTCCTCAAAATGGCCGCACTTCCCTTTCCTGTATCGTACAACCATATGTATACAGTCTATTTGTTGTCCTTTAAGACAGTGGCCCCTGGCAGCCGAATACTGACTTTACTAAATGACATTTAATTCGACATACCCCCATCAACTAATTACATTTACATGGACACAGCCAGGCACATCTGTATCATGCTGGTGAGCCATTGCATATCTTCAGCCTCAGAGGATGAGGTTTGACTCGTCATCACTTCACAACAGTATCGGCAAAGTAAATGATATTTCTAAAATTTCAAACACAAACTTTTTTTTTCCCTTGCATCATGCTGGGTGTTTCTTTTTCTTTCCATTAAATCATGTGAAATCTTTCAGAATGTTTTCAGCATTTTTCCTATTTAAATGAGTAAAAAAACCACAATAAAATGCTTTAAAAAGCATGAAAAACGCGCATACAGTGCACATAATTGTTTATGCCAATACTCTGGGGGGCTTTATGCATAAGAATCCGCAGCAAAAACACTGCATGTGAATATTCCTTAAGGAGTTTTGTGAGAATGTAAAATAATTTAGCATAGAAATTATAAATCCTACACACAGGGGCGTAACGACCGCAGTCACAGAGGTCGCCATCACAACCGGGGCCGGCAGGTTAGGGGCCCGGCGCCCGCCCTGCAGATCAGCATCCAGCTCCTCTCTGTGAGAGAGGAGCTGTGCTGTTCAGTGGCAGACTACACAGCCGCTATATGGCCCGTGACTCGGGGGGCCCGGTGTCAGCGGCAGCGGGCCCTTCTCTCCTGTCATCGCTGTACTGATGAAGCATGGAGCGGCACGTATCGCTCCATACTTCATCATTCCCCGTCTGTGCCTGCGCTCAACGTCTCAGCCGAGAGCAATGATGTCACTCCTGTGTGACTGCTGTGCTGACTGACACTGCAGAGCGCAGGACGGGAGGACGCTCTGATCGCAGCAGCGGGGGAACAATGTGAGGTGGGAACTTGTTTTTTTTTTGGTTTTTTTTAATCAGTGATTACACTGTGGCTAGAGGCCTAGGGGTCTGCATTATACATGGAGGTCTATGGGGCTGCATTATACATGGAGGTCTATAGGGCTGCAATATTTATGGAGGTCAATGCGGTTGCATAATACATGGAGGTCTAGAGGCTGCATTATACATGTAGGTCTATGGGGCTGCATTATACATGTAGGTTTCTGAGGCTGTATTATACATGGAAGTCTAGGGGCTGCATTATACATGGTGGTCTAGGGGATGCATTATACATGGAGGTCTATGGGGCTGCATTAAACATGTAGGTCTATGGAGCTCCATTATACATGTAGGTTTATGGGGCTGCATTGTACATGGAGGTTTAGGGGATGCATTATACATGTAGGTCTAGGGGCTGCATTGTACATGGAGGTCCAGGGGCTGCATTATAGATGGAGATCTATGGAGCTGCATTATACATGGAGGTCTATGGATCTGCATTATACATGGAGGTCTATGGGGCTACATTATATATGGAAGTCGAGGGGCTGCATAATACAACATGAAGGACACCTTATACATGGACTATTGTGGTTGCATTATTCATAGAGGAGTATGGGGCTGCATAATGCAATATGAAGGACATCTTATACATGACTATAAAGGTGCATTATACAGTTAGGTCCAGAAATATTTGGACAGTGACAGAATTTTCGCGAGTTGGGCTCTGCATGCCACCACATTGGATTTGAAATGAAACCTCTACAACAGAATTCAAGTGCAGATTGTAACGTTTAATTTGAAGGTTTGAACAAAAATATCTGATAGAAATTGTAGGAATTGTACACATTTCTTTACAAACACTCCACATTTTAGGAGGTCAAAAGTAATTGGACAAATAAACCAAACCCAAACAAAATATTTTTATTTTCAATATTTTGTTGCGAATCCTTTGGAGGCAATCACTGCCTTAAGTCTGGAACCCATGGACATCACCAAACGCTGGGTTTCCTCCTTCTTAATGCTTTGCCAGGCCTTTACAGCCGCAGCTTTCAGGTCTTGCTTGTTTTTGGGTCTTTCCGTCTTAAGTCTGGATTTGAGCAAGTGAAATGCATGCTCAATTGGGTTAAGATCTGGTGATTGACTTGGCCATTGCAGAATGTTCCACTTTTTTGCACTCATGAACTCCTGGGTAGCTTTGGCTGTATGCTTGGGGTCATTGTCCATCTGTACTATGAAGCGCCGTCCGATCAACTTTGCGGCATTTGGCTGAATCTGGGCTGAAAGTATATCCCGATACACTTCAGAATTCATCCGGCTACTCTTGTCTGCTGTTATGTCATCAATAAACACAAGTGACCCTTTGCCATTGAAAGCCATGCATGCCCATGCCATCACGTTGCCTCCACCATGTTTTACAGAGGATGTGGTGTGCCTTGGATCATGTGCCGTTCCCTTTCTTCTCCAAACTTTTTTCTTCCCATCATTCTGGTACAGGTTGATCTTTGTCTCATCTGTCCATAGAATACTTTTCCAGAACTGAGCTGGCTTCATGAGGTGTTTTTCAGCAAATTTAACTCTGGCCTGTCTATTTTTGGAATTGATGAATGGTTTGCATCTAGATGTGAACCCTTTGTATTTACTTTCATGGAGTCTTCTCTTTACTGTTGACTTAGAGACAGATACACCTACTTCACTGAGAGTGTTCTGGACTTCAGTTGATGTTGTGAACGGGTTCTTCTTCACCAAAGAAAGTATGCGGTGATCATCCACCACTGTTGTCATCCGTGGACGCCCAGGCCTTTTTGAGTTCCCAAGCTCACCAGTCAATTCCTTTTTTCTCAGAATGTACCCGACTGGTGATTTTGCTACTCCAAGCATGTCTGCTATCTCTCTGATGGATTTTTTCTTTTTTTTCAGCCTCAGGATGTTCTGCTTCACCTCAATTGAGAGTTCCTTAGACCGCATGTTGTCTGGTCACAGCAACAGCTTCCAAATGCAAATCCACACACCTGTAATCAACCCCAGACCTTTTAACTACTTCATTGATTACAGGTTAACGAGGGAGACGCCTTCAGAGTTAATTGCAGCCCTTAGAGTCCCTTGTCCAATTACTTTTGGTCCCTTGAAAAAGAGGAGGCTATGCATTACAGAGCTAGGATTTCTAAACCCTTTCTCCGATATGGATGTGAAAACTCTCATATTGCAGCTGGGAGTGTGCACTTTCAGCCCATATTATATATATAATTGTATTTCTGAACATGTTTTTGTAAACAGCTAAAATAACAAAACTTGTGTCACTGTCCAAATATTTCTGGACCTAACTGTACATGGAGGACTATGAGGCTGCATAATGCAATATGAAGGACCCTTTCTACATGGACTATAGGGGTGCATTATACATGGAGGACTATGGGAAATGCATTATAATACATGGAGGACTATGGGGGTGCATTCTAATATATGAAGGGTTATGTGGGACGCTTTACATTATATGGAAGGCTATATGGGGGCCATTATTGTATTTGGAGAACTAAATATTAGGGGGAACAAAGATACAAGTATGTGATGGGAAAGTTTTGTGCTGAGGAAAAAAGGCTCTTTCCCTCAGCACCCAGCTTTCCCATGCTCTGATATGGGAAAGTTGGGTGCTGAGGGAAAGATGCATCGCAGAGCATGGGGAAGCTGGGTACCGAGGACAAGATGGATATAAGAATATAGGGTCATTCCGTGTCAAGTGGACCAGTGGTCCCCACTCGACGTTCTCCGATTTTGCTGAAAATTTATAAGGATGTACATGTATGTTTGAAAAGAGGTTCTGTAAATTTTTAGGGCCAGATATCAAATATATTGGGCACTGTTGACCTTTCACTGGAGGCCCCCCCAAGCCTGCGGCTTCAGCTAAGAGGATTTTGCAAACTTTGGCACATAGCCATTAGAGTTCTATACTAGCTATGATGCTGAAATTTGGCATACGAGCTCAACTTTTGCTGCTAAACGCGATAAAATTATTACCGGCTATGACAAAACAATATTTCGGCCGCAATTTTGTGTCAAAGTAGCTTGCAAAACGCCTCGCATAAAATTTATGCCAAACTTTGCCCATATATAACTCAAGACCAAAAACCGATAGGAACTGGTGCTTTACCCTGTACAACAAACATCTTCATGACTTTGCATTGCTGCAATATCATGGTCAAAGCATATGTATTTGTGGAAATATTCACACACACATATGATGAAAAACTTAAAAAAAACGAATTTTACCTATTTTTAGGTCAAATTTCCCAAAAAGGGTACCCCTAAAATATATTAATTCTGTTATCATTTGAAAGATCACATTTTTCTCTACAAGGATCATTGGGGGTTTTTTTTGGAGTCTCTCCATTTAAGAAAAGAAAAATGCCCCTGAACATGGTGTTATTTATTAATACGTAATGAATGCTAACTGCACTATTCAAACCCTTGTGTTGGTCCATGGTGGTTATACCACAACCAATTCCCTAAGAATTGGTATTATAATCCTAATAAGAATTGTAATAATGCTGTCTTTCGAGAATTGGTAGCCCCATCGCCTAGGAGCCATGGCCGATAGCCGTGCAAGGCAAGTCGCGGGTGGTCTCTTTATCGCAGGTTCCAAAGCCTGAGGGTGGGTGTCTTTGCCTAGGATCCCAAGCCTAATATTGGGTATCTTTTGTTGGTTCCCAAGCCATAATGTTCAGTCTAAGTAAGTGGTCTGGAATTGTTGCTGAATTTGCAATGAAAGATGATGGCTCATTTCACAGCCTTGAAATGCGAATCTTTTTGTCATCAATTGGCACAAACTGGTGATTTTCTCTTGTTCCAGCAATTGTATGTCCATCTTTGAACCTTTCCTCTTGAACTACCCGTATTTCGTCAATTTTTTCTTTTGGAACAAAAAAAAACTTGATTCCATGCAGTTGCTCGTTGCAAAAGTTGAATAAATCCACCGGGGTCAGTATTTGGTTTTCAGTTGGGCGTTGAAGACTGGCACGAGCTGCCAACCTCTTTGCTGTCCCTCCAATCCCATCACAGGGCGACTTTCCATGACTGGTACCAAAAAAATTCCATTCAGCGCTGATATTGAAATCAGCATTGTGGTGGCACAAGTTGAGAAAATTTTTGAAATTTTTGTACTGGGCTGCAGATCCATCACTGAAGTAGTGGATATGATGAATCCCATTGATGAGAGTTTTGAGATACTCCACAATTACTGTTAAGAAAGTGTGGCCTGCGACAAGGGTGTCAAATGACCCTTCATCTTTCATTGCAAATTCAGCAACAATTCCAGACCCAGACCACTTACTTAGACTGAACATTATGGCTTGGGAACCAACAAAAGATACTCAATATTAGGCTTGGGATCCTAGGCAAAGACACCCACCCTCAGGCTTTGGAACCTGCGATAAAGAGACCACCCGCGACTTGCCTTGCACGGCTATCGGCCATGGCTCCTAGGCGATGGGGCTGCCAATTCTCGAAAGACAGCATTATTACAATTCTTAATAGGATTATAATACCAATTCTTAGGGAATTGGTTGTGGTATAACCACCATAGACCAACGCAAGGGTTTGAATAGTGCAGTTAGCATTCATTGCGTATTAATAAATAACACCATGTTCAGTGGCATTTTTCTTTTCTTAAATGGAGAGACTCCAAAAAAACCCCCAATGATCCTTGTAGAGAAAAATGTGCTCTTTCAAATGATAACAGAATTAATATATTTTAGGGGTACCCTTTTTGGGAAATTTGACCTAAAAATAGTTAAAATTCGTTTTTTTTAAGTTTTTCATCATATGTGGGTGTGATTATTTCCACAAATACATATGCTTTGACCGTGATATTGCAGCAATGCAAAGTCATGAAGATGTTTGTTGTACAGGGTAAAGCACCAGTTCCTATTGGTTTTTGGTCTTGAGTTATATATGGGTAAAGTTTGGCATAAATTTTATGCGAGGCGTTTTGCAAGCTACTTTGACACAAAATTGCGGCCGAAATATTGTTTTGTCATAGCCGGTAATAATTGTATCGCGTTTAGCAGCAAAAGTTGAGCTAGTATGCCAAATTTCAGCATCATAGCCAGTATAGAACTCTAATGGCTATGTGCCAAAGTTTGCAAAATCCTCTTAGCTGAAGCCGCAGGCTTGGGGGGGGCCTCCAGTGAAAGGTCAACAGTGCCCAATACATTTGAGATCTGGCCCTAAAAATTTACAGAACCTCTTTTCAAACATACATGTACATCCTTATAAATTTTCAGCAAAATCGGAGAACGTCGAGTGGGGACGATTTTTAAAACTGGTCCACTTGACACGGAATGACCCTATAAGAAAGCTGGGTGCTGATAGAAAGAAGTATTTCAGATCATGGGAAACCTGGGTGCTTAGGGAAAGAACCAAGTGTCAGTGTCATTATCCCGCACCCCGAGTGTCAGTGTACGTGGAGGGTACCCAGGTCCAAACTTTGCACCAGGGCCTATCACACTCTAGTTACACCACTGCCTACATAGTTTTAGCACAGATGCTCCAGGGGTCTCTGACAGTCTTGGCACTGCTACAGTGATCTTTTGGATTCACCTTTTGTTGTAGGTGCAAAGTAAATAATGACCGGCAGTGTCACCAGTGGATTGGCACTGAAGCCAGAGGGGATTTACCAGGAGAGTGTGGGTGACGTATGACTTTTTTTTGTATTTCATTTTATTCTGTTTGTGAGTTAGGATAAACAAAAAGAAGCAATGATGCCAAAATTTTCTATTGTTTAACTGCTAGTGTTGTAGTGGAATATGTCAGGATTGGTGGCCCCTAGTGATGAGTGAGCATTACCATGCTCAGGTGCTCGGTACTTGTAAAAAGCAGTTCATGAAACTCCAAGGGATACCATAGCAAGAATCTATTTTTTTCCATATAAAGGAGGAATTTATGCAAAAATTAAGAAAAATAAAAAATCTCCCTAAGCCCTTTGAGCTAATAAAAGTATTCACTGACCTCTCCAAAGAGACCATGGCAATGCGCAAATCTTTCAATTTAACCACTAGCTTCTGCCGGGATAGTGGAATCCAATACAGATGGGGCTTTCCCACTAAATTATTGATCTCATTCAGAGGGAAAATAGTACCCATTACAACTCCTGAAGATGGCCATCGCTTTGTAAGATCCCTTGAGGAACGAGGAGCCCCTCACCCAGATCTACGACGTAGACCAACATAGACTTGGGCCTGAAAAAATTCTTTGATTTATTTTCATGGGCCTGTTATTTTCTTCTCAAGAGATCTTGTGCTTTAAAAAGATAATACAAGATTATCTATTCTTGTTATGGTTATAATGCAAATGTTATACATGTCTTTTCCAATTTTCACATGATGAGTGACTCACGGTAACATAATTTGTTGTTTCATTTTATATATAACCTTTTATTTTTCACAAAACTACAATTGGTACTTGGAGATAAAGTACTATATTAAAGTCTTTACAGCAATAGACTAGTGCCTCAAGAGGGAAGTGTCTGACCAAAGGCAATCCCCGGAGATTTATTTTGTTGGAACAATATTTTTTCTTGTTTTTCTGTTATTTGAGTATCTTATAGGTAACGACACTGAATGACAAGATATAGAATTAAGAACCCTTAAATTTTGAATAAAGTATCTGAAGTAAGATACTTTAGAAAATTACTGTTTGTTTACAGATATTTACAAATTAACTGTAGCAGTTTTTGATAAGCGTTCGCATTGTACTAGTATTGGCATACAATACAGAAATTTATCTTTTATATTAGGTCAGCTAAAAACCTTGGTAACCCATTTCAACACAAATGGATAACATGTAAATATAATTAAACTCCAAAAACAACTATAACCCAAAATGGACATAAACATTCTATCACTAAATGTTAAAGGTATGAACAGCCCTAATAGAAGATTCATGATTTGGAAGGAAATCAAAAATTGTAAAGCAAATATAATCTGTCTTCAAGAAACAAGATTGACCAGAAACAATCACCCTAAATTTGAAAATAAGATTTATACTAATATTTTCAAAGCCCTTATTGAAAAAAAGAAAGCAGGAGTTATTACGATAATCAGTAACTCAACTAGGATCTCCTTGATATCTGAAATACAAGACCCTGAAGGACGGTACCTTATCCTTATTGGTAAAATTAATGACCACCTATGTACTATCGTAAATGTATATGCCCCAAACAGTGGCCAGATTACTTTCCTTAATAATCTATTGGAAAAAATTCAGAAGCACAAACAAGGAGATCTCTTTTTAATAGGCGATTTTAACTTGATACCTGATATTAATATGGGCTCGACAGCAAATCCCAGACAACATCACCCATCATTGTACAAATGGCTTCAAACTCATGAACTGTTGGACACCTTCAGATATCTTAACACCACATCTAATGTATACCTTCTACTCATCAGCCCACAAAACCTTTTCTAGAATAGATTTACTTTTAACTGAATCCCTCTCAATCTCCAGAGTAACGAAAATAGAAACTAAAGCCAAAACTTTCTCATACCACTCTCCCTTATTCTGCACAATTAAATTAGGCCCCCCAGACAGATTAAATTTCACCTGGAAAAATAACCCGGCAATTTTCCAACACCCAAACTTTCAACAAGAAATTGAAAACTCTTTAAAAAATTATTTCTCCATAAATGCCTCAGAAACTATGAATCCTTTTTCAGTTTGGAATGCCAACAAGGCGGTTCAAAGAGGCATATTGATTCAAATTTCTTCAAGACTGAAAAAACAAAGGAAATCAGACCTGTCTAAAATACAAGAAAAAATAAAAGAAAAAGAACAGCAAAGACTACCCCAGCCCAGCCAACAAATACATGTCGATATTATAAAATTGCGTATACAGCTGAGAGACTTACTTCTGGCTGACTATGATAAATATGTGAGAATATTAAATACAAACCATTATACATCAGTTAACAAACCAACTAAATATATGGCACGTAGAATGAAACAAAAAAGAATTAGGAATAGGATACACAAGATAAAACACCCAGATGGCTATTATTATACCCATCCAAAAGACATCGTAGAAGCATTTGCGAGTAATTTAAAAAAACTATATAACCTCAATTCCACTCCTTCTGACCAGAATGCTAACCTCAACAAAATGTATAACTTCTTGGACAAAATCCATCTTCCTAAGCTAAATGAGCATCAACTAAATATTTTAAATCGTCCATTTACCGACTCTGAAATTTTACAAACAATTAAAAACCTAAAAATAAACAAGTCCCCAGGCCCAGATGGGTTTTCTAATGAACTTTTTCAAGACTTTTTCCCAATTACTTGTACCTCACCTCTGTAAAATTCCACCAGAGAATTCCCTGCAGAAATGCTCCAGGCAAATATAACCCTCATCCCTAAACCAAACAGTGACCCTGAATTAGTGACTAGCTATAGACCCATCTCTCCAATTAATTCAGATGTAAAAATATATTAAAAAATATTAGCCGAAAGATTAAAAGAAATTCTCCCATCATTGATCCATCAAGACCAATTAGGATTTGTTAAAAATAGACAAGCATCAGATGGTACTAGAAGATTACTAAACATTCTTGAATACGCTAAAAAATCTAGAACACCCACCCTACTTTTATCGCTTGACGCTGAGAAAGCATTTGATAGAGTGGGGTGAGAATTCTTGGAAAACACCCTGCAAAAATTTGGCTTTGACAACACATCCATTAATGCCATCCTGGCACTATATTCCTGCCCCTCAGTCACAATTAAATCAGACAACCACTCTTCGAAAACTTTTATGATAACCAATGGAACTCGTCAGGGATGTCTATTATCACCGCTGATTATGGAACCTTTGGCAGAATGTATCAGGTCAAAAAAAAAATTAAAGGTATTTCCATAGGCAAAGAAAACTTTAAAATAAGTCTTTTTCTGGACGATGTAATTATGACTCTTAGCGACCCATTAAAATCCATCAATGAGACCAACAAAATTTTGAAAGAATTCTCCATTGTTTCAAACTTTAAAATTAATTAGAAAAAGTCAAAAATGCTAGCTCTTAACCTCATCCCAACAGCACAAGAAAATCTTAGAAATAATGTTAATTATGAATGGGTTACAGACGCTATTGAATACTTAGGTATTACTTTCACAAAAGATATTAAAAGCACCTTAATCCTCAACATAAATAAACTCACAACTCAGATTGAAAAAGACTTTGCAACATACAACAAAACCAAAATGACATGTCTTGGTAGAATATTGGTAGCTAAGATGTTTATTCTACCCAAAATTTTATATACAATTAGATGTCTACCTATCATCATCCCAGACGAATTCCTAGTCAAATTGCAAAAATCGATCAACAAATATGTCTGGAATAATAGCAAAGCAAGGGTGGCCAAAAATACATTATTCAAAAATAAAATTAATGGAGGATACAGCCTTCCTAATATACAAGCATATTATTACTCAAATTTATTAAAACAGACCAACAATTGATTAATAAAAAATGAAAATACTCCAACTTGGGTTAACTTGGAACTAATATTATCAGGAAATAATTCTTTCCGCTCTTCTTTACTGGAACAGTTACTAAACTCTGGAGGAAGAAAATCCAATACCTATGATAGCAGCACTATTAATGCTGCATTTACTTCCTGGGAAAAGATTTCAAGAATCTCCAAAGACAAAATGACTGTTGAAGTCTTTAAAAATACAGAGATAAAAAATATAGATTTGTCAAACAATACGGAGACAGTAGATAGATGGATCCAGTCAGGGATAAAATACATAAAAAATATATACGATGGTCCAAACTTCACCTCATTCTTACAACTTAAAGGGAACCTGTCAGCAGAAATTTCGCCCAAAACCTAAAAGATTTCCCCTCTGCAGCTCCTGGGCTGCATTTTAGAAAGGTCCCTGTTATTATTGTGCCCCCTGTGAGACCAAAATAAAGACTTTATAAAGTGGTACCTTTTTGTATTCAGATACTGTAAATGTGACACGGGGGCGGGCTCTCTGGCGTCCGTTATTCTGCCTCCTGGTCCTGTATGCCGCTCCCCATCGCTCCTTTCCATAGCTGATGCACCGCCCACTGCTCCAGCCATCCCTGCGCATGCCCAGTGCCAGTCTCATGGGACTGAGCAGTATGACCGCTGGTGACGTGTGCGCAGGCAAGTGATTATGGGCGGGGCTGTGATTGTAATCAGCAAGTACCCGCCCATAATCTCGTGAGCGCGCAAACCTCACCAGTGGTCACACTGTGCTCAGGGTAGTGCTAGACTGTATGGGCTGCTTCCAGGGATGACATCCCTTTTGTCACGTGATAGTATTTTGAACACGCCGCTATCACGTGACAAAAGGGACATCATCCCTGGAAGCAGCCCATACAGTCTAGCACTACCCTGAGCACAGTGTGACCGCTGGTGAGGTTTGCGCGCTCACGAGATTATGGGCGGGTACTTGCTGATAACAATCACAGCCCCGCCCATAATCACTTGCCTGCGCACACGTCACCAGCGGTCACACTGCTCAGTCCCTTTAAACTACAAAATAATATACCAGATAAAGATCTTTATTTCTTCCTAGAAATAAAGGAAAACCATCAGGAAACTTATAGAACCCAAATGTAAAATAAACAAATTCATACTAAAATTGTTAAACAACCCAAATAACAATCTAATATGGAGTCATAAGAACATCTATCATGCCTACAATTCTGAACTTACTACAAGAAAAATGATACACATCCAGTTGGGAAAAGGACTTGAAAGTAGAATTCACTCAAGACCAATGGGATAAAGCTCTTAAAAACACATACCTTTCCAATATCTGCACTACATTACATGAAGCTTATTATAAGATTTATATCAGATGGTATTTCACTCCGGACAAAGTAGCTAAAATATTCCCAAGCCAAAAACCAACATGCTGGAGAGGTTGCGATACAAAAGGTGACATTGTTCATATTTTTTGGAGCTGTCCTAAAATCAGAAGCTTATGGCAGAAAGTGTCTAAAATAATAAATCTGATAATGCACTCAAAAATAAGTCTAACCCCACAATTAGCTTTCCTATCGATAGATTCGGATACAATAAACATAAAATACAGGGCCATCGTAATTCATATCCTTCTAGTTACCAAAGTCGAATTGGCGGCACGTTGGAAATCCAATAAAATTCCAAATATTTACGATCTAATAGAAAAAATATCCCTTCATAAGTTCTATGAAGAGAAGCATGCTCTGATTAATAACTCTTGGAACAGATTTCATAAAAAATGGGACCCATGGACTGACTTTATTAACAACTATACATAAAATTTTAAATCTAATCTAGTTCTAATTCTGGTATAAACATAATACATGATACTTATTCATTTAGTTTAAGAAAATTGTTTGTCTACATCCATCTCCTGACATATATTATTTGAAAATCATACTTTGTAAATTCTTAATCCGACTGTATGTCATAGTTTTTACCAATGTTATTTGTTTTGTTTCTCCTTTTGTATATGTCTATATTATTTGTTTGATATAGCATGAAGTAATGCTATACAGCACATTCTGTTTTATTGTTTTTGTTAGAACTGTTTTATGTATAAACTTTGAAAGGCAATAGGGAAATCAAGTATTTTTTCAGGAACTCTTCACTCTCATGACTCACCAGTTGTTTTCTGGCATTTCCTGCACCATTGCGGCACCATGTAACTGCATTGTGACCTGCCAAATCATAGTGTCTGCTGTGTGGAACAAATGTCAGTTTTTGAATTTTAACCCCTTCACGACCGCGGGCCGTAAAATTACGTCCTATTTTAACGTGACTTAACGACCAGGGACGTAATTTTACGGCCTAAACTTCATTTGATTGCCGTGGCCATAGCAACGCTTTCAAATGATGTCCCCTGCTGTTTCTTACAGCAGGGGACCTTTGCTTGACCCCAGGGGGGGCGGCATCGCCACCCCCTATCGACGATCGATGTGATTGGCTGTTCAAATCTGAACTGCCAACCACATCGATCGCACTAATTTCGGCAAAAATAATGCCCGAATTAGTGCGATCCTGTGAAATCCAGCTATGAGATGCCGCAGCTGCTGCAGCATATCATAGGTGGACCTCAAACATGTCGCCCCCAGCCCCTGCAGCACTGATTGGAGCGATCGTGCTATGACGCGCAATCGCTCCAATCAGTGTGCAGTGGGGCGGTCTGATCTGCCGGTGGCCGCCCTCCCCAGGCCTGTGCTGGCCTGTGAGCCCTCCCCCAACATGTCTGCAGCGTGCAGTGGCTGGTACTTGTGGTACCACGCCACCGCTGCTGCCGCCGCCGATGTCACCGCCGCTCCGGCTCCACGTGAGTATTGCGCGCTTCCCGTGATGGCCCCTGCATGCTCCCTGATGTGCCGCCCTGCTGCGATCTTCCTCCTGCTGCGATCTGCCCCCTGCTATGTGCTTCCCTGCTGTGATCTGCCCCCTGCCATGTGCTTCCCTGCCGCGATCTGCCCCCTGCCAATGTGCTTCCCTGTTGCGATCTGCTGCACGTGAGTACTGTGCTCACTTTGCAGCCCGTGCGCGCTCCCGTGGTGCCCCTGCGCGCTGCTGTGATAGCCCCTGCCGTGCCCCCCCCCCCGCGATCTGCTCCCCCCAACCGGCCCCCTCCCCCCCCTGACATCCCGATCCGGTCCCCCCGCGATCTGACTGCCTCCCCCATTATCTCTATTCTGCTTCTGCAGCTCCCTCTCCGGTCTCCCCCTCTGCTCTCCCCCCTCCCCCTCTGCTCTCCCCCGACGTCCTCTTACCTGTCTTCACCGGCCTGATCACATCTGCGTCCATCGCTGGGTCCTTCCTGGGCATTCTGTTGATCTGCCTGCTGCTCCTGTAAAGCTGTCCATCTCTCTGCCATCTGTTCCTCTGCAGCTCTTCTGGTCAGTGATCCTCCTGCTAGTCCTCTGGGTACTGTGAGTATAACTTTTTTTTTTTTTTCCGTATCCCCTGTCCATTTTTACACCTCATCCGTCCGTGCGTCCTGCCAAGCGCTGATCAGGGATGCAGATAACGGATCGGCATCCCTGCTCAATTTTTGGCGTGATTTTTTTTTCCGTATCCCCGACGCTTTTTGTATCGCATCTGTCCGTGCGTCCCGCCAAGCGCTGATCAGGGATGCAGATAACGGATCGGCATCCCTGCTCAATTTTTGGCGTGACTTTTTTTTCCGTATCCCCGACGCTTTTTGTATCGCATCCGTCCGTGCGTCCCGCCAAGCGCTGATCAGGGATGCAGATAACGGATCGGCATCCATGGTCAATTTTTGGCGTGACTTTTTTCCGTATTCACGACGCTTTTTGTATCGCATCCGTCCGTGCGTCCCGCCAAGCGCTGATCAGGGATGCAGATAACGGATCTGCATCCGTGGTCAGTTTTTGGCGTGACTTTTTTCCGTATTCACGACGCTTTTTGTATCACATCCATCCGTGCGTCCCGCCGAGCGCTGATTAGGGATGCAGATAACGGATCGGCATCCCTGCTCAATTTTTGGCGTGACTTTTTTCCGTATTTGCGACGCTTTTTGTATCACGTCCGTCCGTGCGTCCCGCTGAGTGCTGATCAGGGATGCAGATAACGGATCGGCATCCCTGCTCAATTTTTGGCGTGACTTTTTTCCGTATTTGCGACGCTTTTTGTATCGCATCCGTCCGTGCATCCCACCAAGCGCTGATCAGGGATGCACATAACGTATCTGCATCCATGGTCAATTTTTGGCGTGACTTTTTTTTTTTTCCGTATCCCCGACGCTTTTTTTTATCGCATCCGACCGTGCGTCCTGCAGCGGCCGATCAGTGCACTGCGTCTGTGCGTTTGAAAAGTCAAATGGCGCTCCTTCTCTTCTGAGCCCCGCCATGCGCCCAAACAATTCCTTTCCACCACATATGAGGTATCTGCGTACTCAGGAGAAATTGCACAATACGTTTTATGGTGCATTTTTTCCTGTTACCCTTGTGAAAAAAAAAGCTACCTAGTTGAAGCAACCGTTTTGTGGTAAAAAAAAAAATTTTCTTTTCACGGCTCAACGCTATAAACTTCTGTGAAGCCCCCAGGTGTTCAAAGTGCTCACCAAACATCTAGAAAAATTATTTGAGGGCTCTAGTTTCCAAAATGGTGTCACTTGTGGGGGATCTCCACTGTTTAGGCACCATAGGGGGTCTCCAAACGTGACATGGCGTCCGCTAATGATTCCAACCAATTTTGCTGTCAAATGGCGCTCCTTCTCTTCTGAGCCCCGCCATGCGCCCAAACAATTACTTTCCACCACATATGAGGTATCTGCGTACTCAGGAGAAAATGCACAATACATTTTATGGTGCATTTTTTCCTGATAGCCTTGTGAAAAAAAAGCTACCTAGTTGAAGCAACCGTTTTGTGGTAAAAAAAAATTTTTTTCTTTTCACGGCTCAACGCTATAAACTTCTGTGAAGCCCCCAGGTGTTCAAAGTGCTCACCAAACATCTAGAACAATTATTTGAGGGCTCTAGTTTCCAAAATGGGGTCAATTGTGGGGGAGCTCCATTGTTTAGGCACCTCAGGGGGTCTTCATACCCCACATGGCGTCCGCTAATGAGTGCAGCTAATTTTGCACTCAAAAATTCAAATGGCGCTCCTTGCCTTCCGAGCACTGCCGTGTGTCCAAAGATTTGATTTCCACCACATATGAGGTATCTGCGTATTCAGGAGAAAATGCACAATACATTTTATGGTGCATTTTTTCCTGTTACCCTTGTGAAAAAAAAAGCTACCTAGTTGAAGCAACCGTTTTGTTGTAAAAAAAATTTTTTTTCTTTTCACGGCTCAACGCTATAAACTTCTGTGAAGCCCCCAGGTGTTCAAAGTGCTCACCAAACATCTAGAACAATTATTTGAGGGCTCTAGTTTCCAAAATGGGGTCACTTGTGGGGGAGCTCCATTGTTTAGGCACCTCAGGGGGTCTTCAAACCCGACATGGCGTCCGCTAATGAGTGCAGCTAATTTTGCGTTCAAAAATTCAAATGGCGCTCCTTCCCTTCCGAGCTCTGCCGTGCGCCCAAACAATTGATTTTTACCACATATGGGGTATCAGCGGACTCAGGAGAAAATGCACAATAAATTGTAGGGTGCACTTTCTCTTTTCTCCCTTGTAAAAATGAAAATTTTATGGCTAAAGTAACATTTTTGTGTTAAAAAGTAAAATTTTCATTTTTTTCCTTGCCCATTGCTTTGGTTCCTGTGAAGCACCTAAAGGGTTAATAAACTTATTGGATGTGGTTTTGAGCAGTGTGAGGGGTGTAGTTTTTAGAATGGGGTCACTTTTGGGTATTTTCTGTCACCTAGGCCTCTCAAAGTCACCTCAAATGTAATGTGGTCCCTAAAAAAAATTATTTTGTAAATTTTGTTGGAAAAATGAGAATTTGCTGATGACCTTTGACCCCTTCTAACTTCCTAACGGAAAAAAAATTTGTTTCGAAAATTGCGCTGGTGTAAAGTAGACAAGTGGGAAATGTTATTTAGTAACTATTTTGTGTGACATATCTCTCAGATTTATGGGCATAAATTTTCAAAGTTTGAAAATTGCGAAATTTTCAAAATTTTCGCCAAATTTCCTAAATTTTCACAAATAAACGCAAAAAATATCGGCCTAAATTTACCACTGACATGAAGTACAATATGTCACGAAAAAACAATCTCAGAATCGCCAGGATCCGTTGAAGCGTTCCAGAGTTATAACCTGTCAAAGTGACACTGGTCAGAATTGTAAAAAATGGCCCGGTCATTAGGGTGTTTTAGTGGCCGGGGGTGAAGGGGTTAAGAACTGTAAGTTTATAATTCTTGGTAAACAGCTTTATAATCTTGCTCTGAATCTCGAAGACTTGCATGGAGAAGGTGACTTATGCGTCATTCAGAAAACATTGTATGACAGGTAACAAATGCATTAATGTGACTTTACAGCAATCAAGTAACACTGGAAGCAGCAGGAGATGACAACTAGTGAGTGTGAGTATTGCAATACAAGTCTTTTCTAATAAGAAAAAATAAATAACTGGAGATCTTAAATTTAATTATTCTCGAAATACAATGTTGGACTCGGGTGCATAAGGCCCACCAATAATATTATAACCTTGATTCTTTTACATAAAAATGTTACCTTCCATCAGATCAATGTAAAATGCTGCACACTCTCAGTTGAAAATGCAATCTCTTTTATTTTATACACACAAATGCGAAAGACAGCAACACAAAACAGCGACTTAATTATGATGTTTCGATCTTTTGTGGTCTTATTCGTACAGTCGCTCTATTAAGTGTGTGTGTAGGGCATCGAAAGTACCGCTAAACGATGCACCGCCTCTATGAGCAAAAAAAGATTAAATGATGTTTAGCTACCTAAGGTGAGGTCCTGTTGGTGGATGAATAGCAAGTGATTCTGTAGCGCCCCTGAAGCCATCAGGGTGCTACAAGGTTCTGCATCCCCACAAGGATGCAGGGCCTACCACCTAGGGCCCTGGGAGACCAGTGCCGGTAACAACAAAAACCCAGGCAATCCCAGTTTTCCCCAACCATGCCCCATACAATGCTACATAGCTAGGGTCGGGCCAATGGATGGCCGCCTCGAAGTGGAGCCAATCCAGTCCACTAGTTGACCAGGTGGGAGGGGCAGACTGTGGAGAGTAGAGAGTGTAAGAGGAGGAGAGGAGTGAAGGTGGACGTGAGGAGACGTTCTGACTCGGGTTAACGGTAACCTGGTACCCAGGAGAGTAGTTGCCGGTGGAGTACTCCCGGAACTACACACCAACGGGGTACAGGACCTTAGGACAGGAAAGAGCTCCAAGCCGACCTGTTAACACCTGCACTGCGAGGGGACCATCAAGGACCTCGCTGACCCTAAAAATCTGAAGACTTAGTAGCAAAGGGAGAACAGGGGACAGGACCAGAGACTCCAACCCCACAGGGTTCACACTACCATCAAGCGGACAGAAGTGGACAAACCACCGGACGGGGACCCCCAGTTGCTCTACGCCACGGGGACTCATTTACCAGAGACAGGGGCAGGGGAAGAAGCTACCAGAGTACTAAACTGGCACTGGGATGACGGGGACCTGGAGGTGAAACCAGCCGCCCTTGGGTAACCATTTACCACCAACCAGCAGTGAGTGAAAACCAGTTGCACTATACCTCTGTGTGGACTACCTTCTTACGATGCCTGTCACATCACCCATCCTCTGGGGTCCGTCCCTGCTTGCGGAGGGTCTACCATCCAGGCTGCAATTAACACCAGCCCCAGTAGTGACAGTCTGCAGCGGCAGCTCCATACCTATAGCCGCAACACCGCAAGTGGTGTCACGTATGAACACTAACCTAATCCCCTATAAATATATCCCCCATTACAAAAAGGGCACAGGGCATGGAACTGGGTAACAGCCTCCCCAGTGACATTCCCAAGACATATACTGCCCGGAACCGAGTACCCCATACCCCTGGGCGCGACAACCCTGTATCTGGGCTAACTCGCTAGAGAGAACTATCTTTGTGGAGCCGTGTGCAGCAACCGTCATTTAAGCTTTTATCGCTCATAGAGGCAGTGCATCCTTTAGCGGCACTCTTTATGCGATACACACCCACTTATCAGAGCGACTGTACGAATAAAACCGCAAAAGGTTGAAACGTCACATTTAAGTCACTGTTTTGTGTTGCTGTCCTTAGCATTTTTGTGTATAAAATAAAGAGATTGCATTTTCAACTGAGAGAGGGCAGTGTGCCTCCCCTGCAGTGGTCGAACAGCTCGGATCTAGGGGTCACTGTGGCTCGAGGGTCTCCAGACCCGGGAGCTCACAGCCACTTCAAATGTAAAGGGGGTATTTATGTGACGCCCTGGCAAAACCAGGTAGTCATACAATAGGCCCCCGCATAACACCTTCCCTCACCTAGGTCACATACAGCCGACCTGAAACCCTAGTCACCCCCTCAGGGCAAGACAGGCACACCAGTGGGCGGGACCAGGTGGTTAGGAAACGCCCACCTAGGGGTCTAGACAGCCCGTGGCGGGAAAACAGTCAGTTAAGCAAACAGATTGAGTTGGAGTTCAAGTTGATAAGAGTGGAGGCTGGAGCTAGGTGTAGCTCCAGCAGAGGAGAAGTTCAAGTTGAACGGTGCCAGGGTCAGAGCCCTGGTACCTTGGCTAGGTGGCAGACGGTGGTCTCCGTCAGCAGGAGATGGGAAGACAGCTTGGCAGATCCAAGGAGGACCGGGACAGGGTTGGAGCCCGCCGGTACCGACACCGGAGACCCGACCGGAAACCGTGCACAGAGGGAGTACTCGGACCCTGAAGCCAGGACCGGAACCAATGGCCTAGCTAATCAATCGATTGAGGGCAGGATTACAGGTCCTGTCCCAACCAAAGTCCCAAAAGCAGACAACCACCTACAGAGAGGGATAAGGCAACCGCCAGGGCCCATAGATCCCACGGGTCAGCGTCAGCAGGCACGGCTCCTCAGGCACACAGAAAGCCGGGAGTGGACTCCCGTGTTCCATACCGGGAAGTCTAAACACACAACCACAACTAGTGCAGAGGAAAAGACGGTGACCATCAGCCCGGGTGGGGGACTGGAGTACAACCGGCCGTGGTGGCCGGCCACCAAGACCTTGGTTTACCAAAAGACTCGTATGATTCATTTAATTGTGAGTAACCAAACATCCCCTGGTACGTCCGGGTGTGCAAGCCCTTGCCATCGCACTACCCTGCACAGAGACACTGGGCCCCGGGGCAACCATCCCTACCCATGGAGGGGTCAACATCCGGCTGCCATTACATCTCCCCCGGGTATCCCACAACAGCAGCGGTGGTGTCCCACTTCACAACACACCGTGGATGGCATCACGAACCGAATACGGCCAAGGCCGTACAACTATGTCCCCCTTTTCATTCGGCGTGTCCGCGTGACCCCCGGGTCCAGAGGATCCCTCGAGCCACACAGCGGGTCCGGATCCGAGCAGCCCGGCTGCTGCGGGCGTGGGGGCGGTACATTTACAGGGGATAAGAGTTTGTGATGCCACCCGCGGTCAGGGGAGTACCGCTGCTGCCGATGGGAGTACCCGGGGGAGATTGTTCTTGTTCCAGCTAGACCACCCACTAATGTGCCTGACAGGGTGTGGTGTGAGGTGTGACTAGGATTTGAATGCTGATAGAGCAATACCAAAGGTTAGGATCCAAGAACTATGGGGGGTTGAGTCCTGTACCAGAAAAGATGCCCCTGACTAGTTCAGGGGCGTCAATCTCCCCTTGGTTAAACATAGCTTGTCCCCGAGCTACAGGACACCCAGACGTTTATTTTGTTTTAACTGAAAGAGAAAAAGTAGTAACATTTTTAATTTAACAATTTCTCATCCCACACAGGGGAGGCATATCACTTAAACGTTGCATAAAACTCTCAAGAGTTCACATTTATAAGAACCATGGGAACGCTACCGGTTGTAGCGGTAATCGGTCGCTCAACCCGCTCCGCTGAAGCCCCTTCCTGCAACAGTCCATTCCCATTGTCCCCCTCCCTTCAACCCACTGCCCAAACAACCTGTATCCCCCGGTTCCTTGTGACGGCATTGAAGTCCTGGAGGTGTAAAGACGACTCTGGTAACCGTCCTGAGTAACTGGTAGCCGTTAACCTTTTGTGCCAACCTCCACCAGGGGTCCTTGGTGCCGTCCACGAGCGCTGACCGTCCCAGACCCTGATCGCCTTTTCACCTTTAACGGAGCATGGAAAAAGGTTCAACAAGGATGACATAGTCTATCTGGAAGCATTAGCTCTCCTGTGACCTTCCACCGAGAAACCTGCAACCAGTCCCCGACAGCCTCTCTCCTCTCAGAACACTGGAGAACTTTCAACAAGGGTGACAGGTCCACACAGTCACTTTTCAACTATTAAACAAACTGGCATGTAGCCATCCTGGTTCAGCTACCGCTGCTGCTTCTGAGTACCAGTTCCTTAGTGTCGGGGATCCCCTGAGCACACTCTAGCAAAGTGCCCTGGCAAACCGCAGCGGCGACATATGGGCACCACAACTTCCATAGTATCAGCCGAGGTCTCATCATCTGAAGTGGATTCCTCCTCCACTTCCATTGCTAAGATCTCTGGCACTGACCGTGCTGACAGGGAGACTTTGTAGCCGTTTCCTCAAAATCGGGGAACCCAAGCGGCTTCCGGGGTGCTGGAGCCCGAATCCATCTCCTCCTCTGCCTCTTGTGGATCCGAAGCCACAGGAACCGGGACAACTTGATCGGCGTTCGTGGCCTGGTCATCCTCCGAGGGGGCCGAGGGTTCCACTGCCGGTGTTGCGGGCAGGGTCTCAGCTGCAGCTGCTGTCGCGGACGGAGGATGAGGTATAACGGTGGTGGTGACCGGGGGCAAACCGGGTTTCGCGGCCGGGGAGGCCGGGTCAACTGCAACTGGGCTTCTGCTTACCCACTCCACACGCAGGGCCTCCCTCTCCCGGGCCTGCACCACCACTGCCGCACTCCTTATCTCGATCCAGGCAACCATCCCGGGAGCAGCAGTTTCTATCGACCAGTCACGTTGCTCCAACATCTTGTTGCTGCGATGTCCAGGAACTTTATGGACAGAGTCCTGGCATCCCTGCTCCACTTCCGCTGCTACATCCCGTCACGCCCCCTTGGTTTTCGGCAGCCAGCTCTCCAACTTCCGGCTATGCTCTCTGGATGAGGGGCGGAGCTTCAGTTTCGTGCTCTTTTGGTCCAGAAGATAGCGTTTAGGCGCCAAAGATGGCGGAAAATGGCGGGAAGACACCCAGGTTAGTCGTAATGCCTGAAATTTGAGGAGTGCCGCCCCTGCAGCGGTCGAAACGCTCGGATCCGGGGGTCGCTGTGGCTCGAGGGTCTCCGGACCCGGGGGCTCACGGCCACTTCAAATGTAAAGGGGGTATTTACAGGGGATAAGAGTTTGTGACGCCACCCGTGGTTTGCGGTAAGGGGAGTACCGCCGCTGCCAATGGAAGTAACCAGGGGAGATTGAGTGGGGCAACCAGATGACATTCCCTCCACGGGTAGGGGAGGCCCCGGGACTCTGGATGATGGAAGTGTAGGGGAGTGTGGTGCAGATTGGAAGCAGGAGAGGACAGCGTACTCACTCAGGTAATGTTGGTAGTGATGCGACCACAAAGCAGACTCTGATACAGAAGTAAACCAAGTCTCTGGGTGCCGCTGCCACTTCAGGGGAGCTCGTCCGGGAGTCCGCACCCGTTGGTATTGCTGATAGTCTGTACCTTGCCATCATGTACTGTATTTTAGATGTTCTGAGTGACCCCTCTGCTTGAAGCTGTCGGGGTCACGCTCCCCACTGTTAAGTAGGGAAGCTGTGCTTTCGATGGCTGACACTTGGGATCTCAGTGGGCCGCACAAGCTGGAAAGCCCTATCCCCTTCTTTGTGTTGATGCCTAAGAGACTATCCTCAACAGGTTAATTATTAGGTTGTGTGAAGCTACTCCCTGACCTAGGGTCCAGTACCCCGCTGTGCTCGGTACCGGTTCGGTTACTAGGTACTCCGGTGCCAACCGTTCCCCAAAACTAAGCCTGGCACCTTTCTCCAATACCTTGCAACTTGGTCTCCAACTCCTTAGGTCCCAGACCACTGTCCGCGACCTAGCCAAAAGTCCCCATGGAGCTCCAACTTCCAGCTCCTCACTCTTCGGGAGCTAATACTCAACTCTCCTTTCACTTCCTCTCTCTGACTTCCTCCCTCCCACCAGTCTGCCTGACCCATAGGCGAGTGGCCTTGTTCCAGCTAGACCACCCACTGGTGTGACTGACAGGGTATGGTGTGAGGTGTTGTGCCGCCCCGTGCCAGCAGCCACCGTTGCTCGGATCCGAACCTCCTAAGGGGGGTGGCTCGAGGGTCTCCAGACCCATGGGTCTCGCGGGCACGCCGAATAGAAAGGGGGACATAGATGTATGGGCTAGGCCGTATTAAGTTCGTGACGCCACCCACGGTGTGTTTTGAGGTGGGACACCACCGCTGCTGTTATGGGGCACCCGGGGGAGGTGTAGCAGCAGCTGGATGTTATCCCTCCGTGGGTAGAGATGGTTGCCCCGGGGCCCAGTGTCCTTGCGCAGGGTATAGCAACAATAGGGGAACGTTTTGGCTACTCATAGTAAATGACACACACAAGTCTTTGGTAAGCCAAGATACTGTTGGCTGGCCGCCACGGCCGGTTGCATTCAGGGTCCCCCCCACTCAGGCTGGTGATCTGTGTCCTTTTCCTCTGCACTGACTTTGTGTATGGTGGACTACCTGGTCTGGAACTCAGGAGTCCGCTCCCGGCTGCATGTGGCCTAAGGAGCCATGCCCGCAGGCGCAGGCCAGTGGGATCTATGGGCCCTGGCGGTGACCTTTTATCCCTATCGGTGGACTGTTGTCTTCTATGAGGGACTTTGGGTGGGACAGGACCTCTAGACCTGGCCTCAATCGGTTAATTAACCAGGCCGTTTGTTTCCGATCCTGGCTTCAGGGTCAGAGTACCCCCCTTTGTGCTCCGTTTTCCGGGTCGGTTCCCCGTGTCGGTACCGGCGGGCTACAACCCTGTCCCGGTACACCTCGGTTCTGCCGAGCCGTCTTCCCGTCTCCTGCTGACGGAGACCACCGTCTGCCACCTAGCCAGAGGCACCAGGGCTCCAACCCTGGCACCGTTCAACTTGAACCTCCTCTGCTGGAGCTACACCTAGCTCCAGCCCACACTCCTCTCAACTTGAACTACAAACTTAATCTCGTTGTTTTCCTGCCCCGGGCTGTCTAGACCCCTGGGTGGGCGTGTCCAACCGCCTGGTCCTGCCTACTGGTGTGTCTATCTTTCCCTAAGGGGGGGTGACTAGGGTTTCAGGTCGGCTGTGTGTTTCCTAAGTGACGGAAGGGTGTTGTATAGGGGCCTATCTGTGACTACCTGGTTTTGCCAGGGCGTCACAGTGTGACTAGAATTTGAATGCTAATGGAGCAATACCAAAGGTTAGGATCCCAGAACCATGGGGGGTATAGTCCTGCACCAGAAAAGAAAGACGTGCAGTACCCTGTGACACCCTGACTGGTTCAGGGGCGTCACAGCAGCATTTTACATTGATCTGGATTTGAAGGGATTGAGGAACCAGATTTCCATGCACCTCCATTACCCATACCATGTGCACGCCATATTCCTTATTAGGCTTTGGTTCCACTTGCGTTTTGCACAGACAAGTGCATTCTGATAAAACATCGGATTGCACAAGCACCAGTACAAAACTATGGGGTAATGTCCGTCTGTGATTGAGTTCAAATGCTATATCGGCATGAGAAAAGAATCGCAGCATGCTGCATTTGGCAGCGAGTCTCGGCTCACACACCCTCATACAAGTCTATGGGTGCGTGTGAAAGATCGCACTGCACTTGCATGTCATCCGACCGCAGTGCAATGTATACAGAGACAGGCCACGAAGAGGAGGGAGAAAGTGTTCCCTCTTCTCCGCAGCTGTGATGCGATCGCAAGATCGGATCACAGTCACATGACTCTTGGCTCACACTCACAGCAGAGGGTCATTAGCATATCTCTTACGATGCTCTCACATCGGAAGCTATGAGCAAGTGGAAACGAGGCCTTACCAGTATTACCCTCAATCATACATTTACCTCTGCTTCTATTTTTTAATAACTGTGTGGTTTGTTGACTGAATAATAAGATTCTGCCTTTGTCTGTACATAAAAAACATCCTTGTACAGGTGGAAAGGGGGCCACTCCTGCATCGGTGGCCTACCGAGGGATTCACTTGCTCTCCATAGACCATTTCAAGTCTGTGTGTATAGGTAAAAGTATTACTTAAAGGGAACCTATCAGGTCAAAAAAGCATTATAACCTACAAGCAGGAGCATGTGTGAGCTAGTAACCCCTTCCTACCCATCCCCATGTTGTAATATTGTGTAATATGAAAGTAATAAAATACGTTTTATTACTTAGATATTCCCTATGTAAATGAGCAGGTCTTTAGCCCCATGGGAGTTGCATCGCCTCGTGGGCGTTTGCATGCTTTCCATGGTATCACGCTCCTGTGGGCGTGATACCATAGATTTACATGAGCGAAGGTAACGTCTGCTCCTTCAGAATCCCATGCGTGCGCACTTACCATTCTCGCCGCCTTCTCATCCTGGTGGCTTGTCGGCTTCAGATGCACACTGCGCATGCTCAAAAGACTCCTGTGGTTCTAGTCATGCGCAGCGTGCGTCTGAACCTGGCAAGTAAATACCAGGATGAGAAGGCAGCGAGAAATGTAAGCGCGCATGCGCAGGATTCTGAAGGAGCAGATGTGACGTCGCTAATGTAAATCCATGGTATCACGACCACAGGGGCGTGATACCATGGAAAGCATCCAAATGCGCAAAGGGCGATGCAACACCCATGGGGCTACAGACCTGCTCATTTACATAGGGAATATGTAAGTAATAAAACGTTATTTTATTAGTTTCATATTACACATTATTACAACACAGGGATGGGTAGGAAGGGGTTACTAGCTCATGCATGCTCCTGCTTGTAGGTTATAACGCTTTTTTGACCTGACAGGTTCCCTTTAAATTGAGAAAATGACAACCATAGGCTGGGCAAAAATTAATTTCATTAGGTCACAGAAGTATTGGTTCAGTAATAGTTACTGCAGTTCAGATGTAGTGAGCAAATTCCTGGTGTAGAAAAGAGCCTCAATCTTCCCGCACGTGAACCATAATGTGGACATTGGAGCTCTCCTTTTACAGTCATGGATTCAGGCAGATTGATCCTTTGCCAACCAGCCCTGCCCTGAGTCTTTTATGCTTATTTTTGCTGCTGATTTAAGCCTATAAAAGGATGGAGAGATCATATTCTGTTCTTAGACCTACAGATCACCATGATAAATAGGCAATAGTGAGACCGGCAGAGCGCAGATTATGACATGAAGACCTCCATGAAAAAATCAGGGCATCCCATAAAACAAAACAGATGCATTGCAGGTGGCGATTCTTATCACACCACAGTCATAAATAGTTTTCAGCATTATAAGTAACTTGACCAGCACACAACACGGCTTCATCCTTATGCTTGGCGCACAAAAGCGATTGGAATGATGTAATGATACATTTAGTCTTAGAAATCCAGTTTAGCACTAATGTCAGACATTAAAGGTACACCTAATAAAGGGTCTTCCAAAGTGTTTGTATGTTATAATCCTAGTTGCAATAAGAGCAACATTTGGTGAAAGAACTCCACTCTAAAAGCTCGTCTCCCCACTAACATGTATGGGGATACTGCATTCCACATATCATGTGCCTTATACCATCACATATAAGTTAAAGTGTTTAGTAACTATAACAAAGTTAAAAGTACCTTATAATAATGCATTGTATATATAACCTCGACAATGTCTGCTTCACCTCACAACACACAATGCTGGAGTTTATACTAAGACATAATAGATATGCTTTGTTCATATATAAACTGCACAGCAATCACATAAACATCCCTTTTAGTCATATTGTCAATTTGTTACTTTGCCATGAAACAACTGTGCACCAGGACCTACAAATCTGTTCTGTAGACTTGAGACTACACCTGTCATAACATCTGCAAGGCTTTTTACCTTTACTAGAATGCAGACTACATACATACAGTAAAATAGGACTCCTGGGTTGATGGGTTATACTTTACTTTACATTTCATATACTGTATAATGAAGGTGTACAAAAATCCTTAGACTGAACTTTCTTGATTTTTTTCAAAAAAAGAATATTAACCCTTTTTTTCCTTTTGTAACCAAGCCCAATTCTTATATATAACCTTATCTGTGTCACTTTATGAAATACTGGAGCTTTTACATATTTGTCACAGTGAATAGGGAGAGCAGGAAACTGGGCCTCCTAGATTGTCCCTCAGACAAGGGGGGCCCTAGCTATCGCCACCAACCTGACCCTGCTCCTGACCAGTCCTGATCTTATACACAGGGTCACCATCAGGGCATTACAACTATGATTGGTGTATGGGGCCCGGTGAAAAGGGGGCTCCGGCCAGGCCGAGGTAATTACTTAGCTTTGTTAAGCCCATCTTCACTGGGCCCCAGTCACAGCCGCAGCAGAGAGTCACTTCGGCCACTACAACACATCGCTAAGTTGCAAGCAAAGCCCTTCCCAGGCATCGCATACAAACTAGCTATGTGCTGCAGACAAGGTGAGTGGAGCGAAGCTTGGCGGCAGCGCGTCATCACTCTGGAACCGCACAACACTGCTGCAGGTAACAGAGCGGTGGAAGTGGCGAGGACACAGGTGGCAGCCGGCCAGGACAGGTAATCACTCTGTGAGCTGAATATCGCCGGGGGTGGTGGGGGCCTGCTGACCCCAGCCCCTACCTTGCTTCAGCTGGATGCGCATCGGAGGGTGCACATCCAGCTGAAATGCATCGTCGCTCAGAGAGAATGCCACGCAACGTGGGAGCTGGGGAGGGTGAGTAGAATGTTGTTTTTTTTTCCTTCATAAATATGCCAGCAAGGGGCCATATATACCAGGAAGATGACATATATACCAGAAAGAGGACAGAGCTCAGAAGGGGGATATACATACCAGGAGGGGCCCAGGATGGGACATATATACCAGGATGGGGATAAATAAATGAGGATGGGGATATATATACCAGGAGGAGCCCAGGATGGGGACATATATACCAGGATGGACCTGCGAGGGGGACATATACATAGCCGGCTTTACCTATGTGTGAGTGGTGCGGTCACACAGGGCACCAGCCGCAAGAATGCAGAGGGGGCGCGCAGGGAGCAGCAATTCACTTTCACTTTGCTGCTCCTTCAGTGCACAGGCTCCAGCAGAGGGCGCCCTCCCCTGCTCTGGGCTCTGCGTCCTGTCTGCTCACTTCTTCACCAGAGAGAGGGGGGAGCGGTGCCTGTACTGGTGCCCAGGAAGTAACTGTATGTGAGTATAATGTGCTATGTGTAATATCTGTAATGTACTGTGTGCTGTGTGGTATGATGTATAACGTGTGTGTCCTTTATACTGTGCAATATCTACCTGCCTGTCTGTCTATACATCCAATCTGGCTGTCTGTATCCAGTCTGTCTGTCTATACAACCTGTCTGTCTGTCTATACATCCATTATGGCTGTCTATACATCTATTATCTATCTATATATCTATTATCTATATACCTATTATCTATCTATTTTATCTATGTCTGTCTTATCTATTTCTTGTCAAGCTACCACCAGGGGGAGCCAGAGGTCTGCAGCAGAAGACACAACACAAAGCAACGAAAACCAGGAAGTAAATACACAGCGTTCTCATACACTGCCTCACAGCACAGCTGGAAAACAGAGCTGCAGGGCGTGCGAGGAATAGTCAGACAGGCTGGGTCAAACACAGTATGGGCAGAAGCAGGACCGGAGGAACGAGCGAAAGCGGAGTCAAAGTGAGGCCAAGGTCAGTATCGGGGGAAGCAACCGAGTGGGGATGTAGGAGAGGGGACAGAGGACTGGAGGGATGACCAGGGGACGGAACACAGACAAGGGCACGAGGGCACAGGAACAGACAGATCAGGATATCACTCACAGGACCAGCAATCACAGGCAAAGCAGAGCTAAGCTTATAGCCGGTGCTGATTCACTGGAATTGTCAGCTTTTAAGGCATCCAAGCTCTGTAAGTGAGGCCCGGGAGAAGGCCCCGCCCCCTAGCCATGTGGACGGGGAGGTGAACCATGACATTTCTCTATTTCTCAATTATATATATATAAATATATATACACACACATACAGTATATATATATTTATTGATCTATGTTTCTGTAATGGTATATATATGTCTTTCTATCTGTCTATCTCTCTATTATATATCTGTCTCTGTCTTTCTATCTATCCATCAATCTATTATACAGTGTATCTGTCTATCTATCCGTCTATCTATCTCTCCATTGTTTATCTGTCTATCCATCTATCTATTATCTATCTGTCTTGTCTATCTATCGATCTGTTTATCCCTCTATCTCTCTATTATCTATCTCTCTATCTTGTCTATCTATATACCTCTCTATTATATATCTGTCTGTCCATCTATCTCTCTATTATATATCTGTCTGTCTATTAGCAATCTGTCTATTATCTATCTATTGCTCTATTATCTGTCTATCTATCGATCTTTCTGTCTGATATCTATTTGTCTATCTATTTATCATCTATACAGCATCGGTCAGGCACACTAAGACATTGGTCAATGCCCCAGTGGGCTCTCCAACTGGACATAAAAGGGACCCGCCGGCAGGGGTGCCACTGGCATCGAAGATTCGAGGCTCCAGCCCAGAACTTGTTGCCTGAAGCCCTGAATCTTCTGCAACCACCGCACTGAACTGTGGTGGCGTTGCGTTGCCCCGATACAGTTCAATCCTGTGACAGAGCACGGAGGAAGAGCTCCATGCTCTATGACTGCCCGATTCCTAAGCCACAGATCGCTACAGGCCTGTAGCTTAGGAAACTGTATGACCACGAGCGCAGCACGGTGACATCATTTCATCGCGCTGCCTCTGGAGGTTGCCGTAGATGAGACGACAGGCTGCGGTGCTGGGAATCAGGATTAGGTGAGTATAATCTGTTTTTTATGTCTATATGGAATCTGTGGGGGCTCCTGTAATATATGAGACTATATGGGGGCTCTTGCTGTATATAGGAGGCAATGTGGGGCCCCCTGCTATATATAGGAGGCTATGTGGAGGCCACTGCCTTTTTTATGTCTATATGGGATCTGTGGGGGCTCCTGTTGTATATAAAAGGCTATGTGGGGGGGCCTCTGCTGTATATAGGAGGCTATGATTAGGCCACTTCTGTGTATAGGAGTCTGTATGGAGGCTCCTGCTGTGTGTAGGAGGCTGTGTGGGGGCTCCTGCTGTGTGTAGAAGGCTGTGTGGTGGCTCCTGCTGTGTGTAGGCGGATGTGTGTGGGCTCCTGCTGTGTACAGGAGGCTGTGTGGGGGCTCCTGCTGTGTGTAGGAGGCTGTGTGGGGGCTCCTGCTGTGTGTAGAAGGCTGTGTGGGGGCTCCTGCTGTGTGTAGGCGGATGTGTGGGGGCTCCTGCTGTGTACAGGAGTCTGTGTGGAGCCTCCTGCTGTGTGTAGGAGGCTGTGTGGGGGCTCCTGCTGTGTGTAGAAGGCTGTGTGAGGGCTCCTGCTGTGTGTAGGCGGATGTGTGTGGGCTCCTGCTGTGTACAGGAGGCTGTGTGGGGGCTCCTGCTGTGTGTAGGAGGCTGTGTGGGGGCTCCTGCTGTGTGTAGAAGGCTGTGTGGTGGCTCCTGCTGTGTGTAGGCGGATGTGTGTGGGCTCCTGCTGTGTACAGGAGGCTGTGTGGGGGCTCCTGCTGTGTGTAGGAGGCTGTGTGGGGGCTCCTGCTGTGTGTAGAAGGCTGTGTGGGGGCTCCTGCTGTGTGTAGGCGGATGTGTGGGGGCTCCTGCTGTGTACAGGAGTCTGTGTGGAGCCTCCTGCTGTGTGTAGGAGGCTGTGTGGGGGCTCCTGCTGTGTGTAGAAGGCTGTGTGAGGGCTCCTGCTGTGTGTAGGCGGATGTGTGTGGGCTCCTGCTGTGTACAGGAGGCTGTGTGGGGGCTCCTGCTGTGTGTAGGAGGCTGTGTGGGGGCTCCTGCTGTGTGTAGAAGGCTGTGTGGGGGCTCCTGCTGTGTGTAGGCGGATGTGTGGGGGCTCCTGCTGTGTACAGGAGGCTGTGTAGTGGCTCCTGCTGTGCATAGGAGGCTGTGTGGGGGCTCCTGCTGTGCATAGGAGGCTGTGTGGGGGCTCCTGCTCTGCATAGGAGGCTGTGTGGGGGATCCTGCTGTGTATAGGAGGCTGTGTGGGGGCTCCTGCTCTGTCAGAGGATGTGTGGGGGCTCCTGCTGTGCATAAGAGGCTGTGTGGGGGCTCCTGCTGTGCATAGGAGGTTGTGTGGGGGCTCCCGCTGTGTGTAGCAGGATGTGTGGGGGCTCCTGCTGTGCATAGGAGGATGTGTGGGGGCAACTGCTGTGCATAGGAGGTTGTGTGGGGGCTCCTGCTGTGTGTAGGATGCTGTGAGGGGGATCCTGCTGTGCATATGAGGCTGTGTGGGGGCTCCTCCTGTGCATATGAGGCTGTGTGGGGGCTCCTGCTGTGCATAGGAGGCTGTGTGGGGGCTCCTACTATGTGTAGGAGGCTGTGTAGTGGCTCCTGCTGTGCATAGGAGGCTATGTGGGGGCTCCTGCTGTGCATATGAGGCTGTGTGGGGGCTCCTGCTGTGCATATGAGGCTGTGTGGGGGCTCCTGCTCTGTCAGAGGATGTGTGGGGGCTCCTGCTGTGCGTAAGAGGCTGTGTGGGGGCTCCTGCTGTGCATAGGAGGTTGTGTGGTGGCTCCTGCTATGTGTAGGAGGATGTGTGTGGGCTCCTGCTGTGTACAGGAGGCTGTGTGGGGGCTCCTGCTGTGTGTAGGAGGCTGTGTGGGGGCTCCTGCTGTGTGTAGAAGGCTGTGTGGGGGCTCCTGCTGTGTGTAGAAGGCTGTGTGGGGGCTCCTGCTGTGTACAGGAGTCTGTGTGGAGGCTCCTGCTGTGTGTAGGAGGCTGTGTGGGGGCTCTTGCTGTGTGTAGGCAGATGTGTGTGGGCTCCTGCTGTGTACAGGAGGCTGTGTGGGGGCTCCTGCTGTGTGTAGGAGGCTGTGTGGGGGCTCCTGCTGTGTGTAGAAGGCTGTGTGGGGGCTCCTGCTGTGTGTAGGCAGATGTGTGGGGGCTCCTGCTGTGTACAGGAGGCTGTGTAGTGGCTCCTGCTGTGCATAGGAGGCTGTGTGGGGGCTCCTGCTGTGCATATGAGGCTGTGTGGGGGCTCCTGCTCTGCATAGGAGGCTGTGTGGGGGATCCTGCTGTGTATAGGAGGCTGTGTGGGGGTTCCTGCTCTGTCAGAGGATGTGTGGGGGCTCCTGCTGTGCATAAGAGGCTGTGTGGGGGCTCCTGCTGTGCATAGGAGGTTGTGTGGGGGCTCCTGCTGTGTGTAGGAGGATATGTGGGGGCTCCTGCTGTGCATAGGAGGATGTGTGGGGGCAACTGCTGTGCATAGGAGGTTGTGTGGGGGCTCCTGCTGTGTGTAGGATGCTGTGAGGGGGATCCTGCTGTGCATATGAGGCTGTGTGGGGGCTCCTCCTGTGCATATGAGGCTGTGTGGGGGCTCCTGCTGTGCATAGGAGGCTGTGTGGGGGCTCCTGCTGTACATAGGAGGCTGTGTGGGGGCTCCTACTATGTGTAGGAGGCTGTGTAGTGGCTCCTGCTGTGCATAGGAGGCTGTGTGGGGGCTCCTGCTGTGCATATGAGGCTGTGTGGGGGCTCCTGCTGTGCATATGAGGCTGTGTGGGGGCTCCTGCTCTGTCAGAGGATGTGTGGGGGCTCCTGCTGTGCGTAAGAGGCTGTGTGGGGACTCCTGCTGTGCATAGGAGGTTGTGTGGTGGCTCCTGCTATGTGTAGGAGGATGTGTGTGGGCTCCTGCTGTGTACAGGAGGCTGTGTGGGGGCTCCTGCTGTGTGTAGGAGGCTGTGTGGGGGCTCCTGCTGTGTGTAGAAGGCTGTGTGGGGGCTCCTGCTGTGTGTAGAAGGCTGTGTGGGGGCTCCTGCTGTGTACAGGAGTCTGTGTGGAGGCTCCTGCTGTGTGTAGGAGGCTGTGTGGGGGCTCTTGCTGTGTGTAGGCAGATGTGTGTGGGCTCCTGCTGTGTACAGGAGGCTGTGTGGGGGCTCCTGCTGTGTGTAGGAGGCTGTGTGGGGGCTCCTGCTGTGTGTAGAAGGCTGTGTGGGGGCTCCTGCTGTGTGTAGGCAGATGTGTGGGGGCTCCTGCTGTGTACAGGAGGCTGTGTAGTGGCTCCTGCTGTGCATAGGAGGCTGTGTGGGGGCTCCTGCTGTGCATATGAGGCTGTGTGGGGGCTCCTGCTCTGCATAGGAGGCTGTGTGGGGGATCCTGCTGTGTATAGGAGGCTGTGTGGGGGTTCCTGCTGTGCATAGGAGGTTGTGTGGGGGCTCCTGCTGTGTGTAGGAGGATGTGTGGGGGCTCCTGCTGTGGATAGGAGGATGTGTGGGGGCAACTGCTGTGCATAGGAGGTTGTGTGGGGGCTCCTGCTGTGTGTAGGATGCTGTGTGGGGGATCCTGCTGTGCATATAAGGCTGTGTGGGGGCTCCTTCTGTGCATATGAGGCTGTGTGGGGGCTCCTGCTGTGCATAGGAGGCTGTGTGGGGGCTCCTGCTGTACATAGGAGGCCGTGTGGGGGCTCCTACTATGTGTAGGAGGCTGTGTAGTGGCTCCTGCTGTGCATAGGAGGCTGTGTGGGGGCTCCTGTTGTGCATATGAGGCTGTGTGGGGGCTCCTGCTCTGTCAGAGGATGTGTGGGGGCTCCTGCTGTGCATAAGAGGCTGTGTGGGGGCTCCTGCTGTGCATAGGAGGTTGTGTGGTGGCTCCTGCTGTGTGTAGGAGGATGTGTGGGGGCTCCTGCTGTGCATAGGAGGCTGTGTGGGGGCTCCTGCTGTGTGTAGGAGGCTGTGTGGGGGCTCCTGCTGTGTGTAGGAGGCTGTGAGGGGCTCCTGCAGGTATTTACATATAGTTGTAGTGTGGCCTCTAGAGTTAACTCCTCCTGTGGACCCCAGACACTGCAGTCTGACCCTGCATCTATCTATCTTTTATATAGTATCTGTGAGGTAAATCCGGAGATATGACGATAAATCATGATATTCAAGTTATGTCAGGAAGCCCTCTCCTGGTGTCACCCCCCCCCCCCTTTCCTTCACACAACTCCTTCAATCAGAAAATTTACCACAGGGATAAACGGTTTGTTTAGCAGATAGGTGTCAAAGGAACTGGTCTGTGTTCCACTTACACCTCCATGGCCATCTCCTGTGATATGGAGATTAGATGATGTGGGAACAATGGACACAGGATGACTCCCTGCCGTGACCCTGTGGTAGGGGCTGCTATCTAATTAGCAAGCTTGGAAGTATCCAGACAGAACGACTCCAGTAAAAAATGGTTCATATCTCGCAAGCCATATTTCCGATAAATATGGCAACCATAAAAATGGTGTCTCCGCATGCGGACGATGCTGGCACACCCTTTTTATGGGAGCAGGACCTGGGGAAATACCCCAGGCGTGATATCAGCCAATGGGGAACTAGTCGACAAGTCATGAGTCCTCTCGTTCTGTAGCTAAATTCATAACTGTCACAATGAGAGCGTTGGCGTCTGCCTACGACGCTCCCAGGCCAAGTTATGGCCATATCCCCTGTTGTGGATATTGTCCATAACTCCAGCCAGGGGTGGAGCAGTGCTCCCTCTGAGGTCACTAAGGTAGGAGGGGACCTGGATTTGCCCAGGTTGATAACCCTACTTCGGCCATTTTCCAGTGTTCTTTCGCCGGGGGTCACGTGTAGGAAACATCTGTGGGAAGGATCCTAGAAACCTGGTCTACAGCGCCCCCCTGTGGCCAGACGCACAAGGTAACTGCTGGAACTGTGTATGCCTGTTTGTAAACCATGCTTTATCTGTAACTGTACTCTGACATAACTGTATATTCTGTAGATTCCCTATTGTATATATTGTAGTTCTAGTGTGCTTTAGGCTGATTAAATTATATAATTAATCTTGGGCTGTTCTGTTATCTCGATCTTGAATCCCACGTCCGTGTGTTCGGCTAATAGTTACCGTGAAGCGGTTGGTGGCAGCGAGTTGTGCCAAGGATTATTGTGGGGAGGCCAGTGAGATTCGGGGAGGTTTTATATATTCCGCCCGCGGAGGTCGGGGGAATATATACCCTACTCTCACCGGGGACCCTTCAATAATCGGCATAAGTAGTATAGCGGCCTCCTTGCTTATTGTCGGGCAATTCCATAATTGGCCTGACTATAAGAGGGGCGCTAGAGAGCGCGTCACGTGCTCTGTCTGTCGGTCGGGAGGTATAAAGGAGGGGTGACCCCCACTTGTTACCCCCCGATTGTGACGTACTGGTAGCCAGCGCGGGGGATTTCTGAGTGACCCCCCCCGGTGGTTCGTGACATATTGGTGGCATAGCGGTGGGATCGAGATAATAGTGTGTGTGAGTGTGAGACCCATACTCCCAGACACTAAAGACTGCCTGCAGCAGCTGTGGCTGCTGGGGTCTTCAGACCAGCTCAACACTAGAGTGTCAGAGTGCAGATACTGTAAGGTGTGTGGAGGCATCAGGTGGCAGTTCTGTGTCAGTGACCAAAGTCTGCAAGAATGGCTGATGGCACCAGGAGCAAAGCCAAAGGAATGGCCGATGCTCAGGCCAGAGACGATGAGGAGGTTGTCCACGAGCCCTCCAAGAGCCCGACGCCAGAGAACAGCTCTGCAGAGGACATTGCACAACCTGGCAATTATGGACAAGATGAGGAGCAGCTCACCCAAGGGTCCTCAACGAGCCAGATGCCAGCCCTCCGCTCTGCAATGGACAGTGAATCACCAGGCTCCGCAGCGGGCCGCAGATCACCACGTGCCATTTCACCGAGCCTGGGAGGCTCGGATAGCCTTCTTCAAATGGCTATGGCCCTACTCCAGGCTGGAGACCGGGAGGGCTACAAGGAACTCATGGCAGAGCGCAGGGCAGAATGTGAAGCTGCAGAGCGCCAGGCAGAGCGTGACTACCAGCTGCAGCTAGCTCAGCTCCGGCCCTCATCAGCCACATGTGACCTTCAAAACACCAAACTTCCAAAGGTCCGTGTTGAGGACTTCCCAGTGCTGGAGAAGGATGGAGACTTGGACTCTTTCCTGACTGCTTTTGAACGGACTTGCTTGCAGCACCATCTGGACAAGGATCAGTGGGCCAAATACCTGACCCCCCGTCTAAGGGGTAAGGCCCTGGATATCCTTGGGGACTTGCCTGCTGAGGCAGATCAGGGCTACGACACCATCAAGCGGGCCCTGATCCAACAGTACAACCTCACTCCGGAGTCCTACCGCAAGACGTTCCGGACCCTGCAAAAGGGACCAAAGGACTCCTGGGCTGACCACCGGCGGGCACTTGCCCGAGCTGCCGACCACTGGACCCAAGGCCTGCAGCTTTCCACCGGACCGGAGATCCTGGACTTGTTCATCACGGAGCAACTCTTGTGGAACTGCCCTGAGGATCTCCGCCAGTTCATCCGAGACCAGAAGCCAAAGGGGTCCACGGCTACAGCTGCCCTGGCCGATGACTACACCAACAATCGGGCTCCTGAGGCCAGGAGAGCAGCCACCAGCAGCACCTGGAGAGGGGGTAAGATGAACTCTGCGACTGCCCCACCTGCCCCTAGACTGCAGGGGGTGTCCCCCTCAACTCCCCTCTCCAGGCCCGTGGCAGAACCAAGACGGTGCCACCAGTGCAACCTACCTGGACACTTCAAGGCCATGTGCCCTCAGCGTCCCAAGGCCCCGGCTCCGTCCCCGTCCCAAGGGCCGCCCAAGGTGTATTGTGTGGGTGGGGGTGGTGGTAGGTCCCTGGACAGCTTCCAACCTGTCACCGTCGGCCGGTCGGTGACCATAGGACTGCGAGACAGCGCCTCGGAGGTGACTCTGGTGCGGCCTGAGATGGTGTCCCCCCAAGACTTGATCCCTGGAAAAACCCTCGCTGTCTCCGGGATTGGAGGCATTGACCCGGCGCTGCCTGTTGCTGGCATTTATGTGGACTGGGGCGCAGGGCGAGGGGTGAGAGAGGTGGGGGTAACTGATCGGATCCCTGCAAACGTGCTACTTGGGACAGATTTGGGGCAGATAACCTCCCAGTTTGGGCCCCCCCCAAGGGCTGAACCTTCAGCCAGTACTGACAGGCCTCCGGACAATGTTAATGTGTTATCTATGAATGATGTAAGGGAGGAGGGAGTGAACTCTGATATTTCTGCTTGCATAGACACCATAGACACACACACAGCTGCAGCTGTGACAGGGGAGGGGGTCAGAGAAAGGTGTGACCATGCCTCTACAAGTAATCAGCCAGTGAGCTGGGATCTGCTGCCCTCTGCAGGGATAAGCAGAGAGCAGGGTGCTGCAGGGGGAGGACCAGTGTATGGGGTGGGGGCTACCACAGCAAATGTGGGGTCCCCAGAGATTTCACAGCGGGGTTCTGTTGCTGCAGGAGGGGAACAGGCAGGTGAGATTGGGGCCGGTCCAGGAGCGGAAGTGCTCCCAGGTAAGATCTCGGTGCATGGTTCCCCCACAACCGGGGTGTCAGGAAGCCAGGTAGGTCTGCCTGAACCGGCGACTTGGTCAGGAACGGAGGAGGAGCAGGCACGACCCACGGTCGCAGCGGCTGTGGCCGCTGTCACCCGCAGTGGGAGTGCTGGAAGCCAAGGGGCCTCCCGGAGGTCCGATAGCTCTTCCCCTTCTGACCAAGTGGCAGCCGAGTCAGGTGGAGGCCAGGACACAGGTCCCGGGGTACTGACTGAAGATGTGACAGTCTCGTCGATTCTGGCCACATCTAGTCAGGGGTTTCAGGCAGCGTTAGAAGCTGACGACAGCCTGAAAGCCCTTAAGGAGCAGGCGGCACAGCCTCCCTCGGACTCGGACCCGGAGCGAGTGGTCTGGGACCAAGGACGGCTGTACCGGGTCACGGTCCAGCAGGGTTCACCGGAGGCGTGGCCCAGGGACCAACAGTTAGTGGTACCCTATCCGTTCCGGACGGAGTTGTTGCGGATCGCACATGAGATTCCGATGGCCGGACACCTAGGGATCGCTAAGACCAAGGCCAGGTTAAACCAGCATTTCTACTGGCCAAAAATGGGGGCCGATGTGGCTGCCTACTGCCGTTCGTGTGAAACCTGTCAGAGAGTGGGGAAGGCGGGGCCACACCCCAAAGCCCCACTGGTATCTCTGCCAATCATCGATGAGCCTTTCAGGAGGGTGGCTGTGGATCTGGTCGGCCCGCTGGCCATCCCCAGCAGCTCCGGGAAACGCTTCATACTGACGGTAGTGGACTATGCCACCCGGTACCCAGAAGCAGTGGCCTTGTCGTCCATTCGGGCTGACAAGGTGGCCACCGCATTGCTGGAGATTTTCTCCCGAGTGGGTTTTCCCCAGGAAATGTTCACTGACCGGGGGACCCAATTCATGTCCCAGCTGATGGAGGCCCTCTGTAAGCAAGTCCAGGTGCGACATCTGGTGGCCAGCCCGTACCATCCACAGACTAATGGCCTGTGCGAGCGGTTCAATGGCACCTTAAAGCAGATGCTTAAGATGTTGGTCGACTCCCACGGGCGTGACTGGGAGCGGTATCTCCCACACCTGTTATTTGCTTACCGGGAGGTTCCACAGGCCTCAACAGGATTCTCACCGTTTGAGCTCCTGTACGGGCGACGTGTGCGGGGCCCCCTGGCTCTGGTGAAAGAGGCTTGGGAAGGGGATTTGGCCACCCCTGGAGTGTCGGTTATCGAGTATGTCATGCGCTTCCGGGACAAAATGCAGGCCTTGACGCAACTGGTACACGACAATATGGCTCAAGCCCAGGCCGATCAGAAGCGTTGGTACGACCAGAACGCTTGTGAGAGGACCTACCAAGTGGGTCAAAAGGTGTGGGTACTGGTCCCCGTACCACAGGACAAGCTTCAGGCAGCCTGGGAAGGCCCATACCTCGTGTACCAGCAGCTCAACCCTGTGACGTACCTGGTCACCCTGGACCCTGCCTGTGGAAGGCGGAAGCCCTTCCATGTGAACATGATGAAGGCACATCATGAGCGGGAGGCATGTGCGCTCCCCGTGTGCAACCTGCCCGAGGAGGGAGAAGCGGAAACCCTCTTGGATATGCTAGCCCAGGTTAGGGCAGGCGGATCCATTGAGGATGTGGAGGTTGGCCACCAGCTCTTGGAGGACCAGCGGTCCCAGCTGTGGGCCACCCTACACCCCTTCCGGGGGTTGTTTACCAACCAGCCCGGAAGGACTGACTTGGCTGTCCATCACGTGGACACTGGGGATCATCCCCCGATCCGGCGTTCAGCATATCGGGTCTCCCTGGAGGTGCAGCAACACATGCGCCAGGAGATTGACGAGATGCTGAAGCTGGGGGTGATCCAGGCATCCAACAGCGCTTGGGCCTCGCCTGTAGTCCTCGTCCCTAAGAAGGACCGAACCACTCGGTTCTGCGTGGACTACAGGGGGCTCAATGCTGTCACGGTCGCCGATGCGTACCCAATGCCACGCATCGATGACCTGCTCGATCAGTTGGCCGGGGCTCAGTACCTGACCATCATGGATCTGAGCCGGGGATATTGGCAGATCCCCCTGACTCGCAAGGCCAGGGAACGCTCTGCCTTTATTACCCCATTTGGACTGTACGAGTCCACGGTGATGCCATTCGGGATGAGGAATGCCCCTGCCACTTTCCAGCGGATGGTCAACACCCTGCTCAAGGGACTTGAAGGGTACGCGGCCGCGTACCTGGATGACATTGCCGTCTTCAGTCCCACCTGGGAAGATCACCTAGAGCATCTAGCACAGGTGCTCAGGCGGATCCACCAGGCAGGTTTGACCATCAAGCCGGGAAAGTGTCAGCTGGCCATGAGCGAGGTCCAGTACCTCGGTCACCGGGTAGGCGGGAGAACACTGAAGCCCGAGCCTGAGAAAGTGGAGGCCATCGCGTCCTGGCCCACCCCCAGGACCAAGGAGCAGGTGATGTCCTTCTTGGGGACCGCTGGGTACTATAGGAGGTTTGTTCCATGCTATAGTAGCCTGGCAAAGCCCTTGACGGACCTCACCAAGAAGAAGCTGCCCTCTGCAGTCGATTGGACAATGGACTGCGAGACAGCCTTCCGGGCCCTAAAGGACGCCCTGTCCAGCCCGCCCGTGCTACAGGCAGCCGACTTCACGCGGCCGTTTGTAGTACAGACCGACGCCAGTGACTTCGGCCTCGGTGCGGTGCTCAGCCAGGTGGACTCTGCGAGCCAAGAGCACCCAGTCTTGTACCTGAGCAGGAAGCTGTTACCAAGGGAAGTGGCCTATTCCACGATGGAAAAGGAGTGCCTGGCCATAGTGTGGGCCCTGCAGCGTCTGCAACCCTATCTATACGGGCGCCACTTCATCGTGGAGACGGACCACAATCCCCTCAGCTGGTTGCACACCGTCTCTGGGACGAATGGGGGATTGTTGCGATGGAGCCTTGCGCTCCAGCAATACTACTTCACCATTCGCCACAAAAGGGGCCGTGACCACGGTAACGCAGACGGGCTGTCCCGACAAGGAGAGGTCGCGGACGGGCGCACGGGGGAACACCGGAG